>NC_060283.1:11291421-11295702 GCF_021613505.1 Equus quagga | reverse complement strand
CCATAGAGCACTGGGGGCCAGGACTTGCGGATGGAGGATTCCAGGATCTGGAGCGCGATGGCTTATGTGGGCAACGATCCTCCAGCACGGCAGCCTCCAGCCACGATGAGAACACGACAGCGACATTCCTGACCACAGCTTCCACTCCCGCATACTTACTCGCGTCGGGTACCGTTCTGCGTGTATTACAGGGACTGACTCACTGATGCTCCCAACAGCCCCATGGGATGATGGTAGTTTCTCCATCTTACAGTTGAGGAAACAGAGGCTCGGGAAGATCCAGAGCTTTCCCAGGGCTGTGAGCTCGTCACGGTGTGGCCGGGTCCCCACTACCTCTCCGCAGAGGCTCCTGAGGTGTAAGGTCCCCCGCTCAAGGCTCCTTTCTGTGCTCAGTGATCTGAATGCCCAGCCAGAGCATCACACTGCTCTTCAGGCCCCACAATTCATTTGCATCCTGCAGACGTCTAGGAAAGCCTGAGGGATGAGGCCAGGGGGAGGCTGGCAGGATGATCCCCCCAGGGTCCCTGTCTCCTGTCTGCTTTCTGGGCCACATCAATGTGGCTTCAAGGCTCTGAGGCCGTTTCCGGAGGCACAGGCTCGGCTGTCCTGCCCTGGCTGGGCATCGTCTGCTGGTACCCAGACCTTCCCTCTGGAAACCTCACCTCTGGGGCACATCTGCCAAGCTGCCACTCAGCTCCCCATCCCTCCCCATCTCCCCACCTGCAGTTTCACTTCCGCCCCTCCCTGAGACCCTCTTGACAGTTCTGGAGATGGGCAGAGGGTGCTGGAGTCCCGGGTGGCCGCTCTGCGTGGACCCCGCTTGGCCGCGGCCCAGGCCTCCATCCTGGCTTCGAGAAGATGGGATGAAGTCTCGAAAGTGGGGAGGAGCAGGGAAGACCCAGCAAGGAAGGGATGAGTTCAAAATAGCCTCAGTGGAAAGTTCATCTCCCACCACATCCTTCAGCTGTTTACCAGTTTGACGGGGTTCTGGCATCCTGACATGAAAAGAGGCTCACCCCTCACCACCGCCGACGAGGAAGGACAGAAATAGCAACAGAGGAAGACAAAGAAGAGAGAGACAAAGGCAGGGAGGAGAGAGAGAGAGTGCGCAAGGAGACAGAGAGGACAATAAGAAGGCGGCGATGCGGGCCCGGAGCGGTGGAACAGACTGCGAGGCCCAGCGAAGCTGCCTGTTTATCGTCCCTTCCTCTGAGCCGGGCACTGTGGCCTCACTTAATCCTAAAACCCTCCCAAGGGCAGTAAGGTACCCTAATTTCCATTGTCTTCCAAGGAAGAAAAATGAAGCCCAGAGAAGTCACGGAACTTGTCCAAGGTCACCCAGCAAGGACTCAGGGGAGCGGGATTCACAGCCAGTCGGCAGGGGTCCCGCACGGCAGGGAAGAAGGAGAAAAAGAAAGAAAATGGGAAGATAAAGGCTGCAGAGCCCGAGGGGGTGGGTTGGAGGCCGAGGGAGGATCCGGACGCATCCTTTCGTGGGCAAGGATTGCCCCATCCCAGGACCCCAGCCCCATCCTGGCTGAAGGCAGTTGCCCCTTTCCGGCCGTTTCAGCCTGGCCACACCCCAAGTGCAGAAGGAAGGAGGGGGTCACCCCCCAGGGCTATGGGCTCTGCCTGAGTTTCAGTTTCCTTCTGAGAGACCCATTACAAGTACCCCCTCTGCCTGTGGGGTCTCCGACCCTCGCTGCCATTGCTGACCTGGGGCCAGGCCCACACCTGTCTCCCCCTCCTAAATGATCCACGTCCGCACGCTCAGAAACACCTGTCTCCCATGGGCCTCCAGGCCGCACTCCGCTCTCCACTCTCTGCTCTTCTGTCATTGATGATGGAAGCCACCATCATGAACCGGGGTTCCGCTTCCCTCCCACAGCCTCCCCTCCGGGGCGCGGCCGTCTCTCCCGGGACCCTGGCTCAGACTCCCCAGACTGGCATCCAGGGAGTGGAGCTGCTTTCATCTGAGGGTGGGAGGCTGAAATGACTGGAGACCAGCAACCCCCTGACTCTTCTGCACGGCTGAGACACGGTGACCCCCTTTGTCCCGTGACTGTGACGGTCACCCTCTTTCTTCTCCCCCAAGCCTGTGGCCGCTCCTGTGGCAGTGCCCCGACTTCCCGCAGTTTGCTCCATTTCCTGCTCTCGCCCTCCCTCCTCCCACTCTCTCAGGAACCTGGCGAGTGGGTGAGCGCGTCCTGCAGCAGCAGGAGACTCGGCACGCGTTACAGGCGTGCAGCAGCCCCAAGACTTAGGTCTGGCCCCTGCAGGACCACCAGCTCCTGCCCACACTCACCCTCCGGCAAGAACAACCCATCCCTTGTGGGCTGTAGGGTCAGGCAAGGCTCTCGTGGCCTTCTGTCCCCAGGCCACCTACCCTGGGGATAGTTAGCACAGGGCCAGAGGTCGCCAGGTCATCCTGCACCTCAGGCTGTGCGGAACGCCCCGGAGTGTGGGGCTGATGGCCATCCCACTGACTCTGGAGCTTTGTCAAGTAAAGGTGCTGAGACCCCCTCCCTCCCTTCCGGTTCCAGGAAACTCGCCTCTTCTCCAGGCCATCCTTGAGGCTTCGGGCTGCTTTGTGAGCTTTCTTCTCCATTCCTTATGGCCGGTTCTTTCCATGACCACCCAAAGCGTGCCTTTCTGCTGGCTGCTCACCAGCACCCGCCTCCCTTCCCGCTGAGGGTGAGCTCCCACCGGAGGCTGGAACAGCCCTTGCCCCATCGCTTTCTCTGCATCCTTAACCTGGCGTCCCAGCCTGACCACCCAGTGGGAGGAGGACCCGGGGACAGAATGCAGTTGATTTCAGCCAACACCTCTCAAACCTCACTTTTCCACGTAAGTCTTCGTGGTTTTGCTTTTTCTGTGGACATTTTGTTCTCTTGCTTACTTAAGAGTTTTTCTTTAAATGGATTCACGTTTTTTCAAAACTTTATTTTTAAAGGACTCTTCAGCCATTTTACAAAATATCTGGCACGTGCTTTTCAAAAATGCTAAGATGGCAAAATACCAAGACTCGAGAACTGTTTCCAATTAAAGGAGCTAAAGAGACGCGGCAACCGAATGCAAAGTGTGAGCTGGGGTTTTACTGGGACGGAGGGTGAAATCAGGATGAGGTCTCCAGATTAGGTAACAGTACTGTGTCTGTGTCAACTCCCTGATTTTGACAAGCGTACTGTAGTTATGTAAGAAAATGTTCCTGCTTTTAGGAAATATACACTGAAGTATTGATTTTTTTTTTTTTTGGGTGAGGAAGATTGGCCCTGAGCTAACATCCGTGCCCATCTTCCTCTATTTTGTATGTGAGAGGCCACCACGGCGTGGCTTGATGAGCTGTGCGCAGGTCCACACGAGGGAGCCGAACCTGCAAACCCCAGGCCACCAAAGTAGAGTGGGCAACCTGACCACTCCATCACCGGGCTGGCCCCAAGAAAACCTGTTTTTAGATGGTTCAGAAAAAAATAATCTCTGTGCATGTGTGCGTGTGGGTAGGTAGTGGGGAGAAAAAGAGAGAGAGAGAGAAAGTAGAAAAATGTTAATACTAGGGAATCTGGATAAAGGATATCCAGGAATTCTTTGTATGACTTTTGCAACTTTTCTCTAAGTCTGAAATTGTTTTAAAATTTAAAACACATTTAAAAGAAACTTTACGTTGCTGTTATAAGCGGGAAACCAGCACCGCTTGCTCAGAATTGAAGGTGATTCTAAAATGAAGCAATGCTCTTACTCTTCTGGTACACTAGTCTGCTAGGTCTGGGCCCTAGACCGCCTGTTCTTGGCTCTGGGTGCGGATGGGCGAGGGCGGGGAGGCGTCAAGACGTCCTGGCGCCAGCCCAAGATGTTCTCCTTGATGTCATGAGAAAGACTGGCACGGAGTAGAAAAGGCCATCGCTTTCTCATGATGTGATCCGATGATATTTGGAGTCCTGTCCTATGGGTACGAGCTCAGGGACATTCATTTCATGTCAGTTTAACGGGCACCCTGGGGCCAGGCCCGTTATGGAGCCCTGGCACCCAGAGAGGACGAGGTCTCCGCCCTCAGGAAGCTCACGAGCTGGGCAGAGACACTTATGGGCAGGACTGGGGTGGATGTGTGTCCAGGTAGAGCTCGCTTCTCCGAATCCCGACGCTCCTGGGGTCCCTTGGAGTCCAGAGGTGATGACCCTGGGGCTAGCAGGTGGCCCGGGAGCAGGCACACAGCAGGAACAGCTCAGAGCTGGCAAAGAAAAGAGAACATTGGGGCTGGCCCCGTGGCCGAGTGGTTAAGTTCGC
>NC_060283.1:11288817-11291321 GCF_021613505.1 Equus quagga | reverse complement strand
AAAAAAAAAAAAGAAAAGAGAACATTATCAGTGTGTGAGAAATGAGGCGGCAGGACCCAGCTCCACAGCCGTTCACATCTGGACGATGGAACAGCCTGAGCCAACGTGGTCTTCAGTGTCCCTTCTGATGCCTCCTGGTACCCACACTCGTCCTGCTCCCTGCTTGAACTGCAAGCCAGGCTTTCTCCCTCATCTTTCTTTTTTTTTTTTTTGTTTGAGGAAGATTAGCCCTGAGCTAACTGCTTCCAATCCTCCTCTTTTTGCTGAGGAAGACTGGCCCTGAGCTAACATCCATGCCCATCTTCCTCTACTTTATATGTGGGACACCTACCACAGCATGGAGTGCCAAGCAGTGCCATGTCCACACCCGGGATCCGAACCGGCGAACCCCGGGCTGCCGAGAAGCGGAACGTGCGCACTTAACCGCTGCACCACCGGGCCGGCCCCTCTTCCCCATCTTTCTTGTGGTACATTTCATTTTTGAAAATTAACTTTTTATTTTAGAATAGTTTAGATTTATAGAAAAATTACATAGATCATACAGACTTCTCCTACACCCCACACTGTGTCCCCTGTTATTAACACCTTACATTAGCGTGGCAAATTTATCACAATTAATGAGCCGATATTGATATATTACTGTTAGCAGAAGTCCATATGCTATTCAGATCTCTTTCATTTTTACCTCGTGTCCCTTTTCTGTTCCAGGATCCCATCTAGGATACCTCTTATGACGTGTAATCAGTATGTCTCTTTACACTCGTTTAGGCCTTCAGTGTTTCTCAAACTTTTGCTGTTTTCGATAACAATGACAACTTTGAGAAGTACTTGTCCGGGATTCTGTAAAATGATCCTCATTGATGCTTTGTCTGATGTTTTTCTTGTACGTAGACTGGGGTTATGGGTTTTGGGAAGAAAACCACAGAGGTAAAGGGCCGGTCTCGTGACATCCTGTCAATGGTCCATCCCTCAACATGACTGCCCACCGCTGATGCTGACCTTGGTCACCTGGCTGAGGCAGTATTTGTCACGTTTCTCCACTACCAAGTTACTCTTTTCCTTCTCTTTCCAACCTGTACTCTTTGAAAGGAAGTTTCCATGTACAACCCACACTTAAGAAATGGGGAGCTATGCTCCCCCTCCTTGAGGACAGAGTATTTACCTAAACTATTTGGAATTTTTCTGCGTGGGAGATTTATCTATTTTCCTCTATTTATTCAATCATTTATTTATGTCAATAGGGGCTTGTGGGTTTCAACCTTGGATTATAATCCAACTCTACTTTATTTTGTTGCTCAGGTTGTCCAGCTTCGGCCATTGGGAGCTCTTCCCGTTGGCTCTGGTGACCACCTCACATGGTCCATCGTTGTGGGTGTGTCTGGCTTTGTTTACGGAGCGCTTCCTCACTTTCTGCCACTCCAGGATGCTCCAGGCTCCTCTGGAGAATCCCCTGCTCCAGCCCTGGGATCAGCCATGTCTCCAAGGAGCCCTGGGTCCTTTTGTTGGAGAATAATCTTAGAAACCAAGATCTGAGTACGGGATGTGCTGGTTGCTACTGGAGCGTGGTTGTTTCTAGGCCCCCTCAGCTGACAGAGCAGGGAAATAGATGTGTACGTGCTAACTTGTGCATATACACAAATCCAGAAATACTTCGTATCTATATTAGGGTGAACATGAGCTCATACTCGGGCCTCCTACTCTAATCCAGTGGCATGCGGCTCGTTCTAGCCTTCTCTTGTCTGTCTGCAACCTCCCCCTCCAACAGCAAGAAACCTAGCTCTGCCATCTGCCATCTGTTTACTTAATTGTTCGATTCTATATATTATTTTTTCTTCTTGTCTTTTTCGTTTTTTATCCATTCAGATTATAAGTCTTCAAGGGCAAGGCCTGAGCTTGTTTTTTTTCTTTCTGTTCCACTTCCCACCCCAACCCCCACCAATGTCTAATAGAATATCCTTAAGAAAAACAATATAACTAATATTTTCTGAGTGTCTACTATGGGTCATTTTCTTTGCTCTTCTCTAGGCACACAAAGATGGGCAAGGCGTGGTGCTAACTCCTTATTTCCTCATTGCTCCCAGTGCCAACAAATATTGTTGAACGCTAGATGAAGGATCTCGTCACCCGCTGGGAATGACAAGATTTACACATCCCAAGCAGAGGACCACATAGAAAGGAGAGGCAGACTGGAAGGTCAGCTCCTGTGGAAAGGGCTTTTTGCCTACTTTGTTCAATGTTGTATCCCCAGGACCCAGAACAGAGTCTGGCATGTAGTAGATGCTCCATAAATGTTTGTAGGGGAAGGATGGATACAGGGAGGGAGGGATGCGGGGAGGGATACAGGGAGGGAGTGATGCAGGAAGGGATGGATACAGGGAGGAAAGATGCAGGGAGGGAGGGATACGGGGAGGGAGGGATGTGGGGGGAGAGAAGGATACGGGGAGGGAGGGATGCAGAGAGGGAGGGATGGATACAGAAAGGGAGGGATGCAGGGAGGGAGGGAT
>NC_060283.1:11227137-11288807 GCF_021613505.1 Equus quagga | reverse complement strand
GGATGCAGAGAGGGAGGGATGCAGGGAGGGAGGGATGCAGGGAGGGATGGATACAGGGAGGAAAGGAAGCAGAGAGGGAGGGATGGATACAGAGAGGGAGGGATGCAGGGAGGGAAGGAGAAAGGAGCAGTCCTCACTTTTTGTCCGAATACCTGTCAGGCCCCTTGTCCTTTTGCTCCTCTCACGCAGACGCCTCTAAACATCCCCTTGATGCTGACTGAATCACCCACATGAGCGGATACAGGAGCGCTCAAGCTACCACTGCCTGCCACCCACCTTCCTAGCAGGTGTGCTTGTGCTGTTACTTTGCTACTTGATAAAGCATTGTTCTATCAGGATGACCGGGAAGTAGAAACACAAAGGGCCGGTTGCCACGAGCAGAAGGTGGGTCTCACTCATGGAATACAGGTAAGGCAACGTGGAAATCCCTGGCCCCCTTGCTCTGGGAAGCTCTCAGGAAAATCTTTGAAATTGGTCCTGAGGTCCCCCTTGCCACCTCAGGGCATGGTTTTTCCTGTTGCTGGGAAAGGATGGAATGAAGAGGCCCCGAGTGGCTTTTGAGTCAGGTACAACCGCCATACGTGCCCTGGGAGAACCAGATTCTACAGCTTTTACGCAGCATCGGAAGGTCTTTGGCTAATTGTCTCTGTGTTTGAGGAGTACGCTTGCTTGTTCCTTTAACGTGTGCTCCTATAAATAGATTCTGCTGCCACCTGAACATCTGTGTCCCAAAAAGGGCTTTTTTTAAGTTGTAAATGGTTGTCACCATCATCCCTCATTTCTGCCCCAATTTAAAACAACGAAGGCACTCAGCTTTGCTCCTCCCCCCACCCCCCTGCTGCAGCACATCCGCCGTCCCCCCATCACGCCCCCAGTAGGACCTGCTCAGGATTTCTGAAGGTCCCAGATGCATCCTGGGGTTGTTCTTGGCTTGTCAATGAGCCCCCTGCTCTAGGAGCCAAGCCCCCTTTGAGGGGACTGATTAAGAGACCCCCTCCATGAGGCACAGAGCCTACGAGAGATGAGAGTGGCACCTCTGTACACCATAGTCCCTCAGGATATTCCTTTTTAATTAAGTAAGATGAAAAGATGAAACCGCATTAAAAAGCAAGGCTTTGGGGCCTGGTGGTGGGCATCCTAACATGTTCCAAAGGCAGAGAGAAACCATTTTCGCTCCATCTGAGGTCTAGAATGAATGTTCCTCCTCAGTCACTCATTTGTTTCCATCCCATTGGCAAATATTTATCCTGCTCCCACTCCACCGGCCCTCGTGTTGCATGCTGCTCTGTGCCAGGCACTTTACACACATGATCCCACTGAATCCTAACAGCTCCACGTGGTACCTACGGTCATGATCTCCTCTCTACGGATGGAAAAATAGGAGCTTGGGGAACCACAAAGGACCAGTGGCAGAACGGAATTCAAACCCAGAGCGTGGGGTCCGAGGCCTGCGATCTGCCACCACACACCCCGGGCTCCCGTGACTGGCCCGTGATGGGGGCTGCAGGCTTTCCTTGGGATGGCCTCATGCTGGTCACGCCGCCCACCGAAGCGAAGGGACGGTGGACCCAGCTCTCACATCGATTCAAGGATGTCTAATTTTCCTCTAAGGCGAAAACGCCCACACGAAACCCAGAAAGCAGTCTGGGGCGTCACGTGACAAGGTTATCGCGCCATCTCAGCAGCCGCCCCCTCCCCAGGATCTCAATCAGTGGGATCTCGCGCGTCTCCGGTCTGAGAGGTTTCCTTGGGTGGGTGGGGGGCCGCAGGATGGGCCCCTGGCGGCGCCTACAACGGCAGAATGAGGTTGCCAGTCAGCACCTTACCCACGTAAGTCTGGCCCTCGCTTCCAGAAGCAACGAGACACAGAGCGGTGGGCAGAACCTCAAACCCACCAGGTCACCAGCCCCAACTTCCCTTCTCTTGTCATCCAGAACACTGCCAAGTCTTGAGGTCAGGAAAGGAAGGATGTCCATGTGTGAAGCCCTCCCTGGAAGGGATAGAGAGCCTCATGACCTGCCTGCGAAGTCCGGGACCACGATCCCACTGTGGAGATGAGAGAACTTATGCTCAGAGGCCTCGGGGCTATGCCCACAGGCCGCACTGTCGCTGACAGAGCTGAGACGCCAGTCCAGACTCCTGAGTCCAAAGTTTAGGTGTTTCCCTCTCAAAGGTCTCAAACTGGCAGCTCCGGGGCCAAATTAGACCTGTCGATGTGCTTTTGGAGGCCAGCTCGATGCTTTTAATTTTTTTGAAATGAACGGCCAACATTTGAAAATCAGATTTCACATAGACTTCCAGATTTCTGGTTTCATTTGACAAACTGGAAACTTTGACAACCCCAGGCCTGGAACCTCAACAATTGGCTGCAATCGGTTGGGGATGGAGCCAGAAGAGGCGACCCTCTGAGCATTGAATGATGCTGGGACGGGACCCCTTCAGCAGCATCACCACCATCCACCCATGGCCGATGCCTGAAATCCTGCTGTTAGCACGTCATCTCTTTGGTTAAGGAGTTGCCTCTTCAGGGGTCATTTTCAAAGGCGAGTACTCCTGGAAGGTATCAACCATTCACACTTGAGTATGAATTGCTTTCCCAGCCTTCCCAAATTTTTACAGATGCTTGAGAACTGAGACACTTTGTCCAAGCAGCACACCTTTTTCAGATAAAAAGTCTGAAACCGGAGAGGTGAAATGCTTTGTTTGTGATTAGGAGCAGAGCTGGAGCCAGAATGTGGCTTCCCTGAGTCTGTGGCCTAGGGCAGCGGTCAGCAAACCTTTCCTGTAAATGGTCAGATAGTAAATATTTCAGAATTTGCTGGCCAGATGGTCTCTATTGCAACTACCCCATTCTGCAGCAGTGCTGTGAAAGCAGCCGTAGACAATATGAAATGAATGAGCATGGATGTGTTCCAATCAAATTCTATTTATGGTGCTAAAAGTTGAATTTCATATAATTTTTGTATGTCATGAAATATCCTTCTTTTGGCTTTTTTTCAACCATTTAAAAATGCAAAAACCATTCTCAGTCTGCAGGCCACACAAAACCAAGCCCCGAGCCAGACTGAGCCCGAGGGCTGGAGCCCATTTACCCAGGCCTAGAGCAATGGTTTCGAGAAAACTGCACCATAGGCCCTCTCCCACTTTTAAGTTGTTTCTAAAGTGTTTTCTCAAAAGTCTGATGAAGCGGGATGTGATTCAGAATTTGTATTCAATGTCATATTTTAAATACTGACATTTTAAAAGAAAACTGTTACATCACCCTTTTAAATGAACATAGTGGAAGAGAATTTTGACATCCACCATCATCCTTTTTCTTTTTCAATTTTTTTATTGTGGTAAAACGCACACGATACAAAACTTACTGTCTTAGCCATTTTTAAGTGTCCAGGTCCGTGGTATTAAATATGTTCATAATGCTGTGCAACCATCACCACCATCCTTCTCCATAGCTCTTTTCATCTTGTAAAACGGAAACTCTGTCCCCATTAAATACTAACTTCCCATTCCCCCCTCCCCCTAGCCCCTGGAGGCCACCATTCTACTTTCTGTCTCTAGGATTTTGACTACCCTAAGTATCTCATGTAAGTGGAATTGTACAGTATTTGTCTTTTTGGGACTGGCTTATTTCACTTAGCATCATGTCCTTGGAGTCTAGCCATGTCGTAGCATGTGGCAGAATCTCCCTCCTTTTTAAGAGTGCATAATATTCCATTGTGTGAATAGACTGCATTTTCTTACCCATTCGCATCTGTCAATGGACCGCTTCCATATTTCAGTTACTGTGAACAACGCTGCTATGAACACAGATGTTGAAGCCCGCCCCAAAATATGCCACTTAAGGCATAAGGATTATTTTCAGTTAAAGGCACTTGAAATAACAGCAAATACAAGAAAAACGCTTTGACCTTCCTTCTTTTTCTTAAGAGCAGGAGATGAAATTCCCATAGGAAAGATGTCGTCCCTACCCCAGAAGGAAAGGATATTATTTCCTGCTAAAATGAGTCAGGCATTAGCATCCTATTTTTCATTTTTATAGACGTGAGCGCTGACTGGATGGGACTAGAAAGAATTTTTTTTACAGTGACGCCACTCAATCTTTCAACTGTGACCAAGTGATGAGCCAGACATCACAAAGTCACCTAGCATCAAATTGCTTTTTAATTTTTAAGATTCGGTGGCAAGCAAAAGCTGGAAACCAGCTGACTTGCAAAAGGATTTGTTATCTCAGAGTCACTAACTTCCTTGTCACCAGCGCCTACACTTCGAATGGTCCCTTTGTCGGTGCCCAGTAGGATGGGGGATGGGTTAGGCCTGCATCCTTTTGGTCCAGTGAAAGAGCTACTAGGGAAGGTGTGGATGGGGAGGGGTCCAGAAGGACAGTGAGGATCCCTGGGAATCGAGTCCCTTAAGACCACCCGGGCCCTTCCCATCTGAAGACCACCAGCCCAGTGCAAAGAGGGAGGAGGCAAATCCTGTGCCAAGAACTCCAAAAACGCTTCCCATGATCTATTCAGTGCAAACCCCTACACCAGGCTCTAATGTGACTTCTAGCAGCCTAAGGCCACACCCTGGGATGACCCAGTCCCCTCGAGCTCCTGTCTGGAAAAGCGCAACGCGGCCAAATGAATTTACTGTTTGTTCCAGCCAACACCTGAGGACAGCCCCCTGACCTCCATAGAACATTTACTTTAAAAACTTGCCATCCTAGGGCCTGTCCCAGTAGCTGAGTGGTTAACGTTCTACGTGCTCCATTTTGGCGGCCCAGGTTCACAGGGTCGGATCCCGGGTGCCGACCTCCTCCACTAACCAGCCTCACTGTGGAGGTGTCCCACATACAAAAAATAGGAAGATTGGCCTAGATGTTAGCCCAGGGCGAATCTTCCTCAGCAAAAAAAAAAAAAAAACAAAAAAGGGGATTGGCAATAGATGTTAGCTCAGGGCAATCTACCTCAGCAAAAAAAAAAATAAAATAAATTAAAAAACAAAAACTTGCCACTGTAAGTCCTTTCTCTATCCCTTTGAGATGTACACATGTTTCTTACACCTAGGGCTGTCTCTCTCAGGGCCCCGAGGGCCATTCCTTCAAATATAGTCATGGGAAAGATGGGGCCTCTGTCTCCGCGGGAGGGCAGAAGCCCGCCTTTGACAAACGCCGTGCCGGTTAGCAGACACAGATGGCCTAACCATGCTGACACTAACCAACCTCTTACCAGCTTTTGGTAATTTTTCACCTTCCTGCTTCTGCTCCAGCCCCGCCACTCCCCCTTGTTATCCCCCATTCTCTCTTTAAGTCACTCAGTTGCCCCCTGTGAATCAAAGTGGAGCTCCGTTGACCCTGGACGCTCCTCCCCCGTGCAGTGGTTGCCCCCAAACACGATCTGTCCATATGGCCTTGAGTGCCCGGCCGTGCTGACCGTCGACAGTGGAGGTATCCCCTCCCCTGGCAGAACCACTGATGGACTACAGTGCTCTCTTCCGAGGGACCCGCGGCCAGATGGCGTCTGAGTTCCCTTCTCCAGCGTGCTCGAGGCTCTCGCTAACGTCTTATGCAGCCAAGAAAAAAGAGCAGGTTTCCTGGGTCAGCCGCCATCGCTCCCACGGGAAGCCCACCGCCTCCCCCTCGGCCCGTGTTCTCCTTGCAGGAGAGTTATTTGCTGTGCCCCCCGGGGCGCTCAGGGCGGACTCCCCAGCAGGACAGATGGAAGTCCTTCCGAGCTGAGGAAAGCAGCTCCTATTCTGGAGGGGGCCTGGAAGAAATCTTAAAGATCCTTTGAGTCATCCAGCTCCAAGATGGCATTATATAGCAAAAGTGGAAGCCGAGGGGAGCAGGGGACTTTCCTGAGGCCTCAAAGCTGGTCCAGGGCCATCACTCACTTTCACTTCAAACAACCTGAACAGCTGTGGATGGTGCTGTGTGGCCTGACGCGTGACAGATGCCCAATAAGTGTCTGCCTGAGTGACAGAGGGTGACCCCGAGTCCCTCAGGCTGCACAGATCAGTTCAGCTGGGTCCACTCTGCAGCCAGCGCAGGCAGCCCAGGCGACTGTTCCGGGCGTGGGGGACCAACGTCAAGCTGTATGTGGCAAAAATATAAGTGGAAACTTCCCTTCTTTTGAGGTGTGGTGGTGTCCCTTTCCTCTGTGGACGTAAGGCTGTCTCTTGGTAGATTCTGGACATCCTGAGGCCTGGAACCCTCCACAGAGCACAGGGCTGAGGGGGACGCGGGGAACCGTTAGTGACAAGCCCACCTGGGACAGGGATGTGGACTCCTTGACCCCGAGGAACCCCGGTGCAGCCTCCCCTTCTGGCCCGTGGGCTTCCTTCAAGGCCTCTGGAGCAACAAGGCACGACTCAGGTGCAAGGGGCCAGGTCCCTGGGGCCCCTGGAGGGGCAGTGATGGCAGGAACCTCTGAGCTAAAGAAAGTAGATTATAGAGACCGACCCACTCTGTTTAGTGCTCAAGAAGAAAAGCAGGCAGGAAGGAAAATGAGAAGGGCAAGCAACCTTTACGCACAGTCAGAGCTGGTGCCTGGGGGAGGGCAGGCTGCTGGGAAAAGGCCTAGAAATTTCTGTGGTACAGAGTCCCAGATCGTGCGGGGGCTGTGTGTTGACACTTGTGAAAAAATGGAAAACATCCTAAAGCGCTGTCAAAAGGAGACTGCTTGGGGCCAGCCCGGTGGTATAGTGGTTAAGCTTGAGCGCTCGGCTTTGGTGGCCTTGGGTTCACAGGTTCGGAATTTGGGTGCAGACCTACATACCGCTCATCAAGCCACACTGTGCCAGTGTCCCACATACAAAGTAGAGGAAGATGGGCATGGATGTTAGCTCAGGGACCATCTTCCTCAAGCAAAAAGAGGAAGATTGGCAATAGGTGTTAGTTAGGGCCAATCTTCCTCACTAAAAAAAAAAAAAAAAAAGGAGACTGCTTAATCATTTATGGCATACCCCACAGTGGAATGCTCTGTGAAGAGTGATGTTGGGATGTTGGACTAGATTTATTGGCTTGGAGAGATGATCTCAGCATAATATTAGTTAAAAAGTGAATTTAAGAACAGTGTTAGTGGTGAGATCCCACACATGTAGTGTAACACACACACACACAGTATCTGAAGGTATCTGAAAAGTCAGGAAATAGAATCGGGGCCAGCTTCATGGGTGTAGGACCTGTGCAGGGCCCCACACCCGAAAGTGCCCTCAGCGTGGTTTAATGCTCCGCTGCCAGCTTAATTCTTAATTATATAGCTAGTCCTGCATAAAATAAACTCACTTAAAAAAAATCAACTTTGCTGAGGTATAATTTACACACAACCAAACAGACCCATTTTAAGTGCACAGTTGAATGAGTTTTGACCAATGCCTATACCCTTGTAACCATCACCACAAGCAAGACCCAGAAGACCTCCACCACCCCAGAATGCTCCCTGGTGGCCCGTGCTGTCATGCCCCCGACGCCAGCCCCAGGCAAGCACTGAGCGGCTTCGGTCACTGTGGCTTAGTTTTGTCATTTCCAGAATTCTACAAAAATGGAATTGTACAGCATGCACCCTCGTTTCTGCCTCCTTCCCTCAGTGCTGTGTTCTGAGCTTCATTGTGTTGTCATGTTATCAGTTGCGTGTTCTTTTTTATTGCTGCAAAATATGGATTGTCCACAGTTTGTGTGTTTCTCCGTTGATGGCTATTTGGGTGATGTCCCATTTGGGGCCACAATGAGCAGCGCTGCTATGAACACTCGTGGCCTAGCTGTGTGTGGACATACACTTTCGTTTCTCTTGGGTGAATACCTAGAAGGGGGATTATCACGTTGCATGGCAGGTGCACGTTCAACTGCGTAAGAAACTGTTAAACCCTTTTCCAAAATGGTTGTGCTGTGTTTATATTCCCACCAGCTAAGCTGAATTTTGAACAGCATGTTCAATTTTCCCATACCATGCTTGGGATGTTTTTCTGCATCTTCCAGTGCACGAAATATATTACAGTGTCCAAAAAGGCTGGAAACACGTGTGAAATAGAGATGATTTATTACGCTTTTGTTCAGCTTAACGATTGGACACATTGCTTCAAATTTAGAGGTATTTCATGTGAAAAAGTGCCTAGAAGTTGAAGAAAGATTGGAAATGGAACTAACAATGGTTTAAGATGTGTTTAAACTGTTTCCTGAGTTTTTGGACATCCTGGGCACACGAAAATGACCTAGAAGGGTCATCTAGACATTTTAGGCATTTTATAATAATGGTTGTGGTTTACTTCTTGGCTATAAAAGCTACACTTATTTGCTATAGAAAATCTAGAAAATATGGACAAAAGTAAAAATAGAGTTCAAAAGCCTAATCATCATAACACTAGTGTTTTATTGGGCAGTTGTGTGTGTTTAATGATGTTACTTTTCTGTTTTTGAGGAAGATTAGCCCTGAGCTTACATCTGCTGCCAATCCTTCTCTTTTTGCTGAGGAAGACTGGCCCTGAGCTAACATCTGTGCCCGTCTTCCTCTACTTTATATGTGGGATGCCTCCCACAGCATGGCTTGCCAAGTGGTGCCATGTCCGCACCCGGGATCCAAACTGACAAACCCTGGGCTGCCCAAGCAAAACACACACACTTAACCGCTGCACCACCGGGCTGGCCCCATATTAGATTTTTTTGTACTTTTTATCTTATGTTAACTTCCTACAATATCTCCTTATTTACAAAAGCATTGCTTCCCCATAGCAGAAATTAAAAAATAAAATACTGCTTGCAAAACAGAAATGAGGCTCCTCCCCAAAGTCAACAACGTGCTGTGCATCTTTCTGAAATTTTTTCACATCTGTTCAGTCCTTTGCTTTTTATTTATTTATTTATTTTTTGCAGGGAAGATTGGCCCTGAGCAAACATCTGTTGCCAATCTTCCTCTTTTTTTTTCTTCTCCTCCCGAAAGCTCCAGTGCATGGCTGTGTATCCTGGTTGTAAGTCCTTCTAGTTTTCCGTGCAAGCCACCGCACAGCATGGCAACTGACAGACAGGTGGTGTGGTTCCGCGACCAGGAAACAAACCCAGGTTGCTGAAGCGGTGAGAGCGCTGAAGTTTAACCACCAGGCCATCAGGGCTGGCTCTGTCTAGTCCTTTAAATATGTACCTATACAGGAACACTGCATGCTTTTAAACACGTATAATTTCAAATTTCATAGAGTTTTGTGTCCTACTGTTTCTCACCTAGTAACATGTCATTAAATATTCTTAAACAACAAAGTTTTTAATGTCTACATAATATTCCATGTATAGGGGCTGGCCCCATGGCTGAGTGGTTAAGTTCACATGCTCTGCTTCAGTGGCCCAAGGGTTCTCCGGTTTGGATCCTGGGCGGGGACCTTGCACCGCTCGTCAAGCCATGCTGAGGTGCCATCCCACATAGCAGAGCTAGAATGACCTACAGCTAGGATACGCAACTATGTACGGGGGCTTTGGGGAGGAGAAAAAAGAGGAAGATTGGCAACAGATGTTAGTTCAGAGCCAATCTTCCACACCAAAAAAAAGCAAAACAAAAGCTTCATATAAAAAAAAATTCCATGTATAAATACACCTTAATTATTAAGCTATTACTCAAATGTTGAGCACCTTGAGTCCATTTGCGTGTGTGTGTGTGTGGGTAATGAAGCTGTAATAAGCATCCGTGTCAGTAAAGCTTAGCTGCACCTCTGTTTCATTGCTTACAACAAAGTCCTCGAGCTAGAATTTCTAGATCAAATTACACATATTTTTAATAACTAAAAAAACTATTAGCGACTTATTTCAAAAATGTTTTAACCAATTTACCCTTCGATCGGTCAAAACTCAGTTGAACTGTTCTAAAATGTTTGAACTATTTTAAAGAGAAAAATTATTTCTCATCGTTGAACTAACTTGCACGCTCAAGATTATTAGAGAGATTGGGGTTTTTTTTAATATGCTTATTGGCCATTTCTGTCTTTTCTTGTGACAATTGCTTATATTTTATCCTACTTTTCCATCAGGGTCTTATCTTTTACTTATGGAAATATAAAGGTATTTAATATATTTATGAATCCCCAGCATTTATAACAGTGCCTCAACCATTGTAAGCACTCAATAAATGTTAAACTAAGAAATAAATACTAGAGATAGTCATCTTTTCTCCTATAGGTGACAAATACGTGCTCTGAGTATCCAATAGCTTAAATTTTTGCTCATGGGGCTTTTTATTTACAGAATTTTAAAATCTACTTCTATTTTCCTTTTGTGGCTTCCCTCATTATTTTGTATTTAGTAAGTCTTTCCTTCAACCTTAAATCAGACAAACATTGGCCTATATTATCTTTCAGTTTTATACAGAACTTAATATCTGGAAGAGCAGGTTTTCTTTCACCACGCCTACTTTTCAAAAATTTCTTGGTATTTCTCATCAGTTTGTTAGGTGAACTTTAAAATCGGTTAAACTCCCCTCCCCACCGTGCATGGACACAGACACACACACGCACACCCCCTAACGCCATTTGGGCTTAGGGACAATTGCCTGTACCTCTAAGTTAGGATACTTGGTCTTTCACCCAATACTTGGGGACGTCTTTGTACCAAACCTCCCTTCACGTCCCCTCGATGTTTGTTCGATTGAGCGGGAAGGGACGCAAGACATTGCGAAGCCGACTTCAGACGACACCCACAGCACCCTGGCTCTCTGCACCGGCCTCCTGATTTTCAGCCTGACATATCGCTAACAGCTCAGAGATGATTAGTTAATTCAGTAAACATTTTTAAAAGACAATTGCCGCCTCGAAGAGATTGGGGTCAAAGAGGCACTCTCCCATACTTGGGGCTGGAATGTAAATGGATAGACAGTTTCCTAAAGCAGCTGGGAGATCTGCACCGAGGCTGCGTCAAGGCCTGTGCTTCTGATCAGGAGACCCACGCTGGAACGGCGAGGAGCACAGTGCGGACGAACCAAAGGCCCGAGGACATCCTTAACCACATGCATCATAGAACCAGCCGTCCAACACCCGGGAAAACCATTTAGTAAATTCTGGCATGTAGATCAGACAGAATGGTGAGCAGTTTTCAGAAGAGATTCTTTCTATAAATCCCAGGAGGACGGACAGCAAAGGAACCAAACAGTTGTCCGTGAGATGCTAGATGGTAGGACTGGATGGGATTTTCTTTTTTCTTTCTAGTTTTAAAAAATAGTTTTCCAAGTTTTCTACCATGAACACGGGTTTCTTTGATAATTTTTTAAACCTTTTTTTTTTTTTTTTGTGAAGAAGATTGGCCCTGAGCTAACTTCTGTTGCCAATCTTCCTCGTTTTGCTTGAGGAAGATTGGCCCTGAGCTAACATCTATGCCAATCTCCCTCTATTTTATATGTGGGATGCTGCCACAGCATGGCTTGGTGAGTGGTGTCCAGGTCCACACTCAGGATCCGAACATGCCAACCCTGGGCTGCCGGAGTGGAGCGTGTAAACTTACCCACTATGCCACTGGGCTGGTCCCTTTAAACTATTTTTAATGAGAAAATAACAGTTCTCAAAACCAACATAGCTTTTTATTATAACAAATCCATATTCATTGAAAGAAAAAGGCTAAACGCTGCACAAAACTTATAGAAGAAAATAAAACTAATCTAAAATCCTACCACTTGGAGAGAATCTCCTCCAACATTTATTGTGCAACAACAGATATATATGTATGTTATAAATACACACACACACACACACACGTAGACATAGCCACATAAAAATGCTGTTTGCCAACTGCTTCTTTCACTCATCAATATGTCATGGACATCCTTCCACATCGATAAAAGTCCATTTACCTCATTTTTTTTTAATGGTCTGCTTTCAAATATTTCCACTCATACATCTTGTCTTATGGACGTACCATTATTTATTTAACCCATCCCCTATCAATGCACATCGAGGTTATTTGCAATATTTCACTTAGTGATTAATGTCTCAGTAAGTGAGCTGGACTGGCAGCCAGCCTCCAGGCTAGTTGTCACATCTACTGTAATTCTCTATCCCCATTGGGGCCTCAGTTTCCCCTTTTGTAAGATGAGGACATCAGGTGAGCCCTGAGGTGCCACCTGCTATAGCATTTCCTGATTTCTTGAGGTGGCAGCCAAATTTTAAAGAATATGAAGTGCTTGGCGTCATTTAGAACAAATGACCCAGCTAAGAACTGTGTTTCTCTCAAAAGACACTGTGGCAGCCCTCAAACACCCGCCAGGCTTAAATGGTACCCATTTCCCCATCAGGAGGGTGACTGGAAGGTGACTGCCAATGTCACCTTGGGCTATAAACACGTTGGAACGCAGCTCTGCCCTCAGCCAGGCCAGCGTCATGGAAGAAGTCGGGCTGTAGGGTCACCGCCTCTTAGTCACTGAGTTCCCTTTTCTACACGCTGCTTTCAGAGACCCACCCTTTCCTTGAACCTCAAACACACACACCTGAGGACACCTTGAGTTCCATGTCTGCCCTGCAGCAAATCTCTCAGTAATCCACCTGCTAGCAACCCCATCCCCCCCTCAAATGCTCTGAAAACGGGCCCGTTCTTAGCAAAGAGCTTTCTGGATGTTGTGTAGCAAGTTCGGGAGAGGGCTTCAGCCACGCACGCTCTCTGTAACCCCACAGCGGCAGCAACAGACCGACCTGAGATGCCCACTAGGCACCAGGCGGTGCTCTGAACACGTTCCACGCACCGCTTCCTTTCTGACGACTGGATTTGTGAAAGGACTGAGGGAAAACCCTCAGCAGGAGCCCCAGCTCTCGACAGCGTCTCTGACTCTAGAAACCGGGCTTAGAAAGGCCCAATGTTGTGTCTGTGACATAAATCCTTGCTGTGACAATAACGAATGCCTCTTTCGCAGGCATTAATTCGCTTTGGCCCCTGAAGAATTGCTTTCACTGAACTGTGCTTTGGGGCCGACCTTGCGGCATTGAGGGATTTCACAAGAACCCTCCGTGAAACCTGCTGGGGCTTGCTCACGTTGACGATGAGAGTGTCTTTCAAGACAGTCGAGTGGGTCCTCAGGCCGCTGGGTTGACCTCTTTGCTTTGGCCACCAAGAAGGTCAAAAGCAAACGGGTGCCCCACCACCCAACAGAAGGACAGCCCTTTTGGTCTTTTGGTCGGATGCATCATGTGGACAACCTTCCCCCCAAATTCATCTTATTTTCAACCCTTATTGTGCCGTCACCCAGACTTTTCTTATTAATTTTTATCCTGTTCCCTTTTTGGCACTGCTGCCTCATATCTTCAGTGGAACAGGAAAGCATCATCTTTGACCACTCCATGTTTTGTTTTTAACCATCAAAACAGACCAGTTCTGGGGCCAGGCCCCGTGGCCGAGTGGTTAAGTTTGCACGCTCTGCATCAGCCACCTGGGGTCCGCCAGTTCGGATCCTGGGCACGGACCTGCACACCGCTCATCAAGCCGTGCTGTGGCAGCATCCCACATAGAAAAACTAGAATGAGTTACAACTAGGATATACAACTATGTACTGGGCCTTTGGAGAGAAAAAAAAAAAGAGGAAAATTGGCAACAGATGTTAGCTCAGGGCCAATCTTCCTCACCAAAATAAAAGCATACCTAAAAAAACAAACCAAAAAATCAAAAACAGACCGGTTCTCTTCTTGCCCACCAGGTAAAGGAGACATAGTCAGTTAATTAAAATTGCCCTTGAAAGGCCATCGCCTGTGGATCCAGAGCTCAAAAAGAGTGGTCTACCAGGTTCAAAGGTGACTGAGAGAAAGTCTGAACTAAAAAACAAAACAGAGAAACAAAAAACCTCCCCATCTATAGCTCCCACACTCCCGCACAGGCAGAGGTGAGAAACTCATGTCAGGGACACACCCGCGCCAGACTGCAGAAACACCGCCTTCCTTCTGGTCACTAAGCTCCCGTGCTGTGACCTCCCTGGGTCCACCCACCAGGTAAGGCCCCAGGGAGCCGCTCCTTCCCCACGAACACTTCTCGCCGCATCCAGGCCCTGTGGGTCCTCTGTTTCCTCCAGCCTGTTCCACCTGTTGCGAGCTCAGCACAGTTTCAAAGCCCATTGCTTCCAATCCCCGACCCCACCTCCAGGCCAGGCCCCCCATGGGAGCCCAGCGCTGCCTGTTCTTGAAATGCTGGCCTGGTTTCAAGCGACGTCACCGAAAGCTATCTGCTTGCCCTTATGCCACCTTTCCTTTTTAAGTAAATTTCAGCCCAAGCTGCCATTAAGACCCGGCCTTGGCAAAGAGCGGTGGTAAATTCACCACGCGGCAGTGTCTAGAAGGGGTTCCAATTAAGACCAACCCTGATGCCCAGAAAAGCATTGCAAAGCAATGCCTCTAAAGAAACGCTACTAAATACGACGTATACCCAGCAACCTACTGATTCACTCATTCCACCGACGTTTACTGCGCAGAAACCTGTGACCCTGAGTCAGTTACTTAGCCTGCCTTAGCTTCTAATTTCTTATTCGGTGAAATGGAGCTAATCGTAGCACCCACCTCGCCCCGCTAAGCTGTTTACTTCCCTTCTCTGTGTCTCAATTTCCTCGTCTCCCTGGGTGGTTGTGATTCTCAGTGAGCTGTGGCATGAAAAGCACTTAGCCCGGAGCTTGCACACTCCAGATGCCAGCTACCAACGGTGACCCCATTCTCACCATTGTCCCCATCAAATTATTGTGACAGCCTGGTGACAGCCATGGACACTCCCGGCTCAGTGGTCGGCATACAGTAAGCGCTCCCCAGTCCTAGCTGCTGACGCCCTGTGGTTGTTACTACCGCCAAGTTCTCAAAGCCCTTGATTTCGATTTTTCACACAGCATCTCGGCACGTTCAACTCGGTTCTGTTTTCTTTGTAAAACCAACCGCTGTAGTTTCATCACTGTGGGAAGAGGATCCTTTTCTTTTCTAGTCTTTTTTAAAATTTTCTAATGAAACAGAGCTTTGTGATGGAAAATCATTTGTTTAGTTTGATTTTCTTTGTTTTTCTTCTTAAAATGAATTGACTGCTTTTTGCCCTTGGCTCCTGCGGGTGTTATAACGGCGTGAGCGAGACATCGGCTGCAGGAGGCCGAAGCAGAGCGAAGCCGCCCGCAGCCTCATCTGTGTCCCTCACAGATGGCTGTGCCCTGAGCCTGGCCCCCTCTGCTCCTGCTCCGTGTGACTCTGTTTCCCCAGGTGGCCTCACCGGGTTCTGCCTTATGTCACATCCCAGGACCTTCCTGGGCTTCTCTACCACCTCCTGGCCTGTCGATTTTAATGGCTGCTTAATCTGAGTGGCTTTTCGGTCCTTCCCTTGTCACATCTTAGGTGGGACAACGGTTTCCTATCCAATAGGTAAGTCCCCAGTGGACATGTAAACGCACAGGTCTTTCTCCTTTAAACTGTGTCCTTAAAGTGAGTACTTTTAAAACAAGAAAAGAAATCACATTTTTCCTGATATAAATGTAACAGACAGTTAAAAGAGATCGGAGTGTGCCACCCAAAATAGGCCACTTTGGCATAAGGAGTGTTTTGAGCTAAACACAATTAACTCTCTTCCCTCCTATTTTCTATCTAAAAGCAGGGCAGACAGTTCCCTTCATAGAGGTACCATACATTCCCACTTGTAAAGATGCTTCCCTTTCTCACACCAGCAAGAGGCGGATGACTCCATCCCTGGAAATCACTGTACCAGTGGAGAAGGCACAAACTTGAGGCTGCATAACAAACTTTGCTGAATAACCCTTCTCTTCCATTAGCTTCCCCGGTATATTTACTTTCCCCCAATTTCCCTTCCCTAGAAGCCCAACCCTCTCCCCTTTGTCCTCGTACTTTTCCACAATTTATCACCTTTGTTAAAATGGTATATAAGCTCCCGGGTCTAACCCTTTCTTTGGGTTTTCACTTCTTTCCTGTGAAGTTCCTGTATGTATGCAAAATAAACCCCTCCTCCTCTTAATCTCTCTTTTATCAGCTTGATTCGCAGGCCCCAGGCACTGAACCTAAGAGGGTAAAGAAAAAGTTGTTTTTATCTCCCCTACACAGTCATGTGTTAACATTTCTGAAAATGCACAAACATCTAAAAAATTTTTTTAAATTGCCCATAAGCAACTTCTCCACCCCGAGACAATCAATACTCCCATTTAGGCATTGTTTTTTCTAGTCTTCCCACCTGGCCTTCTGCATTCCACATACGAAGTGTGTGTCTATAGAACAGGGAAGTGAGTATTCTACAGAACAGCATAAAGAGCAGGGGGGACGGATTCTCAGAGACCCGGGTACTGTTTTGGCCACTTCACCTCAAGCCACGTGACCACAGACATGTCATTTAACCCTCCTCGGCCTCATTCCTCATCTGTGAAATGGAGAGAAGCGGATTTGCCTCACCAGGTTGTGGGGAGGACTCTATAAGATAAGACACAGCCAGGGCTGTTCCTCTCACCTGGAACCCAGCAAGCGCCCACTAAGGGGGAGCTATTTAAGCACAAACATTCATTTTAGTAAAGAATTAGTAACCAACATTTTTAAAGTTAGAATTTTATTTATACATTATATGATGTGGATCAAGGCTGCTCCAAGTTGAGAAGCCCAAAGCCTCCTGGCCCACATGCCGCTCTATATGACCCGATACATGTCTAAAGTTATACGACCACGCAATAACCAGACCCCATCTGCACCGATACCATTTAATGACTTTTTACATCATCTTTCCTTTGTCTAGCAAAAATAAGTCACGTACCCATGCCTTAAAAATTTAGCCCTAACCCTCAACATATTGCAGCTCTGACTGCCCGTGGGTCCTGTCCCCATGCTATTCCACACTATTCTCTGAATAAAAGAGCACTACTGCCAGACCTTGAGAGTGCAAGAGATCTTTCTTCTGACTCCTTGGCTCACCGAGACCCCATCATTATATATCTAGTGTTTTATAAAATTAAAATACAAAGTTATAAATTACACCTTAAAATATATGATGTAGAGGACCGGCCCTGTGGCACAGCGGTTAAGTTCTCACGTTCCACTTTTCGGCGGCCTAGGGTTCGCCGGTTCGGATCCCGGGTTCGGACATGGCACCACTCGGCAAGCCATGCTGTGGTAGGCATCCCACGTATAAAGTAGAGGAAGATGGGCACGGATGTTAGCTCAGGGCCAGTCTTCCTCAGCAAAAAGAAGAGGATTGGCGGCAGATGTTAGCTCAGGGCTAATCTTCCTCAATAAATAAATAAATTAATTAATTAATTAAAAAAATGTATGATGCAGTCGTGATTACACGGTAAATCTACACGTCTAGCCTGAGGGTGTCTCCTCACACGATATCCATAGTTATTTCCACTTGTTACAAACTGTTATGTGGGTTTTAATGGCTGCATTATATTCCCTCCACAGTATGTTCTATTTTTAAGAGAACTAGCTGCTCATCTCGAAGCCCTAGGCACAGCCAGGAGAGGAGAATCACCGAGATTCCTTGTTCCAGTCCCTAAAAAGGCCACTTCCCACCCCTGGCTCCCTTCGGCTTCACCAAAATCTTTATGGAAGTGGAATTCTGCGCATTTGGGCCTTCGATTTTTAATCACCAGCTACGATGAAAAAGTCATCTCTGGAGGAAATTAAATAGCGAGCATTTCAAGTCCAAGTGCTCGGCCAGAAGTACACCCCTCCTCTGGGCCCTGCAGATGCCCACAGTTACTATTTCCTGGGGCCCTGGAAGGAGTCCAGAAAAATGACGGGTCCAAGCAGGCCGCGCTGTAGCCATGGGACCGCCCAGGCTTGAGTCACAGCTTGCCTTTTCCTGCCCTATAGATGCTGGAGACACGCTCAGCAGGAAGCAGGGCTGGTGTGTGACCCCCATTCCATGTGTGGACACTGAGGTTCAGAAAGGCTGAGTATCTGGACCTGGTCACGTGGGCAGGGACAGAGCCAGGATCCCAGCAGTTCTGGCCGAGTCCCTGTCCATGCCCTCCCCTCACCCCATGTTGCCCCTGAGAAGAGATGAGTGTCCCCCCAGGAGAGCAGCTTTGAGACAGGAGCCCAGAGCAGCTAATGCATGGAGGTCGCAGGTACGGGGTCCTCCATCACACCACACTTCCATTTCTGACCTGTGTCACCCCACCCCAGGCCTGGAGAACCCAGTGCTCATACATGCCAACTGGAACCTCACGCGGGACTAGATAGCATCCTGGGTGGCTCCAGGTGGGCCCTTGTTCCCACCCGGCCCTGCCTCCCTGAAGCAGATCTTCCAAACCTGGGGCAGCAAGGTGAACCCAGCCTTTGCCCCCCAGGACCACAGGAAGCTATGCTGGGCGGTGGGCCTACTGGTGGGGGCCCCTGCCTTGCCCCCATCTCCCCAGCCATATCTTGATTCCTGGACCCTGGAGGGGTCCTGCCTTGGGGGCCAGAGACCTGGATAGATAGATGTCCTAGGCGGTGCTATGAACAGTCAGTCCCCAGAGCGGCCAGCACTGTCTCCGCAACACCGTGGAAGGGGAAGCAGAGACCAAAAAATCCTATCTGTGTGCCCTGGAGCAGCTCATTTCTGGGTCTAGTTTCTCGGCACCTGGGAGCTTTTTAAATTATCACGGAAGTGCCACGGCTTGCAGCACACTCCCCCAAATGACACTTCACTGTCCCCCTTCCCCTTCTTCGGAGGGAGGGAGCCACAACTCCATTGAAACTGACTTCCAGGCTGCGGGAGCCCCGGGAAGCCCTTCATGCGGGTGGTGGCTGGCGGGCAGTGGCTGCCCCTGCGTGGGAAAGCTGGACGAGCCGCAGGAGGAGAGATGCCTGAAAGCACGTGGGTGAACGGCTGCCCAGGCTCGTAGCCAAAGCCAGGGGCTCTAGGGGACCACAGAACAGGTTTGGAATTGGGCTGATGGGGTTCGGGGTTCGAGTCTGGCTCTGACACTTCCTAGCAGATTTACCAGCAAGACCTGCTGTAAAATGGAGACAACATCCAGGACTCAGTTTCTTCAGCTGTAAAATGTCACAGTAACCATATGAATGGCAGGACGGAGACAACCCAAGTGCCCATCAACTGCTGAACGGATAAAGAGAAAGTGGTGCATCCACACAATGGAACACTAGCCAGCAGTAAACAAGAATGGGGTACTGGCAGCTGCGACAATATGACGAACCTCAAAAACGTACTGCTAACGTGAAAGAGCCAGGCACAAAAGACCACGTATTTTATGATTCATTTACATGAAATATCTGGAAAAGGCAAAACGGTAGAGACAGAAAGTCAATTGGTGGCTTCCTGGAGCTGGAGTAGGAATGGAGAGTAGGTGCAAGAGATCTTTCTGGGGTGACGAGACGTCGTAAAATTACATTATGATGATGGCGGCACAGTTTTGTAAATTGACTAAAGATGATTCAATTGTACAATGAAAATGTCTAAATTTTTAGTATGTAAATAATACTTTGATAAAGCTGTTTTTAAAAAGTACCTGGTGAATAGCGTTCATTGTAAGGGTCAATTCAGATACTGTGAGCAAAGGTGTTCTGAAAGTTGTAATGTGCTATGAGCTGCGAGTCCTCATTATTAATAAGCCTGCAGCAGAGAGCGGTGTAACCACGCCAACAGACCTGGAACCAACTCTGGTGCTTCCTGGGTGGGCCTCCGCTCCCCCATCTCCAGGATGGAGAAAGTAACAGGCTGATGTGAAGAGGGAATGAGTTAAAGAGGTAAGTTGCTTGGGACCCGCCTTGCAAATGGCCATGTGCTCAGTGACTGGCATCTCTTACTATCCTCCTCATCCTATACTGTTATCCAAGCAGCTCGGAGGAGGCCCCCAAGACCAAGAGGAGGGCTGGAGACGCGTGCCCTTCATCCCAGTGCCCCTTCTGCAGCTCACGGCCGTTTGTCACCGTCCCTTGGGCTTCGGTTAGACTCAGTCATTCATCCTAATCTTCCTCACATCCCCCACGCCAGCCCAGAGCTGGGCTCTGCCCATCACACAGCTGATTCCTGTTCCAGAAGTGCCGGCCGTGATGTAGGGTCAGCCTGAAAGCCCAGGCAGGGAAGGGTGGGGCCCCTGGGAGGGGGCCAGGGATGGGGGGCTGAGGCCAGGACGGGCTCTGGGATCAGGGAGAAGCCACAGGGTGAACATCCTGGAGCCCAGTCAAGCACAAAGAAATGGAAAAACACTGACTGATGCATACTAAGCCCCGCATTGGCTCCTGGCTTCACCATCAAGGACACTGAGGCCCAGAGGGATGGAGCGCCTGTCCTGCGTCTCACAGCTGTCAGCAGCAGAGCAAGAGTCCAGCCTGGTCCATTCTTGCCAAAGCCCAAGGAGGGGTGTTAAGTGAAGGGGTCCGGATAAATGAGAGAGGAAGGGAGGGGGCTCTGTCGTCCCTCCGCCATACACACACACACACACACACACTGGGCTGTGGAAATCATTCAGACAACAGTTGAAGACACTTGTGAAAATGCAGATTCCTGGATCCCACCCCAAGACCAATGGAAACAGGGAAGCTGCCTTTCAAAAAGCATCCCCAGGTCATTCTTAAGAAGTTTGAGAACCACCGGCCCCCAATATTGCAGGGAACTAGAAATGCAAATAGAGATCCAGCTGTCAGAGCAGATCATTAGTTTGCTGTGTCAGAGAGTAATAAAAACGAGAAGACGCGCAGCTTCAAAGGCGCACAGCTCAGATGCTGCAAAGTGCATCGTTGAGCAGAAGCTGACTTTTCACAGCAGCCCCACGCTGGCAAGCACACAGCTCCCCAAGCACAAGGGAGGAAACTGAGGCCTGGAGGGGGGAAGTCACGTGGCTGGTGGCTGACAGAGCTGGCTCGCCAACCCATAGCTTCGGACCACACGGAGCCAGTCACCACCCCACTGCCTGCAATTCTGGTCAGCGCAGACCCCAGATCAGCATCGTGAAGACCCCAAACGCGCTTTTCCTCATCTAGTCAATGCTCCATTACTCCTGTGCGTGACCGGAAGAGGATGAATTGATGGTTATGCCCCCGCGCCTGCATGGCCCCCGATGGCTTACAATGTGCTCTTCCAGCATGATCGCCATTTGCTCACAATGTGAATTAGTAGTCAATGTAACAAATGGGTCTGAGCCTAATTTGCAGAATGCGAGCTGAGCCCTGAGCACGCGGAATCCTGTTGTTCGCAGCCGCCCCAGGAATCCTGACTTAATTGGTCTGGGAGGCAGTCTGAAGAGGGAATATTTTTTAAGCTCCCCAGATGATTCTAAAGCACTGGCAGAGTTGAGGGCTGCTGGGCCCTCTAGAGAGCCAGGCTGACGTCAGGCTCCTCCACGGTGTGGTCATGTCTGGGCACTGTCCCCTGCGCTGCTGGCAGAAGGCCGTCAAACCGGGGTGTCCCACGGGCCCGTGGCAAACTCACCTGCTTCAAGGCTTCCTTGCCCCCAGTCCTGTCCGTGTCCTGAAAGCCACGGCAGCTCTTGGGCAAATACATCTTAGCCGGATCCCCATGCACCCCAGCCAACCCGCCACCCACCCACTCTAGAAACTCAACTCTAAACCCACCTCTTTGGGTGAGACAAGTGCAGAGTCACAAGATTGCAGAGGGCCCCTCAGGGGCCCCCCCTCACTCCCCACCCCACCCCACGGAGCTCCCACGTGGCCTGGGCTCGTGGCACCAGCACCCCAAGCACGTGGGTCAGTGCTGGGCTTTACGTCCTGAAAGCAGGTCCGGCCCTTACTTGTTAACACTGGTCAAGGTGGTGGCTTCGAATTGCCTCAAATGTCTTCAAATGTGACATTTTCCCCACTGGGACCCAAGATTAACCAATTCCAAACCCCCGTCAGCCCCACGGTGATTCCTGATGTCGACGCGAGCCGTGTGCTAGGCGGTTCCCACGCGCTCTCTCAGCAAATCCTCAGACCCAGGCTACGAAGTGGCTGTTATTATTACCCGCATTTTACAGATATTGGAACTGAGGTTCAGAGAAGTGGAGTAACTTACGAGGGTAAGTGGCAGCGTCTGATTTGAACCCGGGTCAGGCAGACCCCAGAGCCTGTGCTGTTAACAGCTGCACGGCTCCCCCTGTCCCAAGGGTCCACGTAAGCTCCCACGTCGCTGCTCTTCTCGTAAGGAGAGAACAGTAGATGGGACTCAGTGCTGCTGGGCCGTGAACTAGCTGTGTGGCCTCAGAAGGTCAGGGAAAGTGGCCACATCCAACGCCCACAGGGAGCTTGTAGCTAGTGTGGCCTGTCACTTATCCCTGGAGCCAGGGCATTCGGGGCATAAAGGGGGCTATCAATAACGAGGTTGGGACAACAGCGTAAATCAGGACTGTCCAGGGCAAGCAGAACCTATGGTCACCCGGGGCCGGCCCTGTGGCCGAGTGGTTAAGTTCCCGTGCTCCACTTTGGCGGCCTGGGGTTTCACCGGTTTGGATCCTGGGCGTGGACCTAGCACGACTCATCAAGCCACGCTGAGGCGGCGTCCCACATAGAAGAACTGGGATGACCTGCAACTGGGATACACAACTATGCACTGGGGCTTTGGGAAGGGGGAAAAAAAAGAAGAAGATTGGCAACAGATGTCAGCTCTAATCTCAGGGCTAATCTTTAAAAAAAAAACTGACGGTCACCCAACAGGGAATTGAAGTTGGCTAAACTCTCTGAACCCCAATCTTCTCCTATTTAAACTGAGGCTATGATGAGGACCCACTTAAATAATTTGCGTGACCACACAATAAACTCTAAAAGCTTATATGCAAATGAAGGTGTTTGGGGTTTTCTTTTGTTCGTTCTTTAAATTTCCAACGGTGAACAACACTGAGACTCATGAATTTACTGGGAAGCCCCTGCCACCAGGACCTCGTTTCTCCAGGGGGCGTAATGAAGGGGTCCGGCCACATTCGAGGCGTAGACTGACAGCACGTGGGCCAAATGTGCCCAGTGTGACAAGTTTTGTCTGGTCAGCATCGACGTTTGGAGCTTTTGAATTTGAAGACCACAGGCCTGCCACTCCCTGCTGTCTCCTCCCTGGCCTGAGTCCCGCGGCGTGCTGACCTGCCCGGCCCCTGCAGGCACCTGAATTTGCAACCCCTGAGCTAAACACATCCAGCAGCACCTTCCGGTCCTGACGTTCTGGGGGTCCTCTTAGCCTGGGTCTCCAGCACTGACGTACACCCCAGCCGAAGCAGTCTAGGTAGGTGAGTTGTAGTTAATGTACAACATTAACCTGTTAGACAGGTAATGCTCAGCCTTCATCAAAGCACGAGAAACTCTCCCCTCACTCCATACCAAACGTCTAAGTCAGCAGTCAGCCGGGAAAATCAGAGTCGCCAAATCAAAGCGTCATCACATCTCAAGTGGACATTTTGGTTTTCCGCAAGTTGAACCATTGCCAACCTCTTCTGTGTGAGCCTCAGTTGCCTCTTCTGTAAATCCCGGAGAGTAATGTGCACCTGGCTGGACTGAGCAGCCTCGGTCACTCCGCTGAGCACAGAGCCCAGCGCACCGACCCCTTCCTGGCCCTTTCGATGTCACCGACCCACAGGAGTTAGAGTTGAAGCGGGGTCGCTCTCCATAAAGAGCAAATACTGGTCAGCAAATCCACCCTGGTCTTTCTCGTGTGGGAGTTTCAATGACTTGCACTTGAATCCTGGCTGTGCCTCTGAGCGGCTGTGTGACCTTGAAAGAGCTCCTTGACCTTTCAGGGTCTGTTTTTGCATCTGCTAAAAGGGAATAATAATGACCCATCCTGCCCACCTTGTGGGTAGCTGTCAGCACATTGAAACCCTAATGAGAGATCTTGTAGGGGACCATGTATGCGTTAACTGTCACTGTCAGCTGAGACACAGCTCCGTGAGGACCAGGCCCTTCACACTGACTACTTTCTCCGCCATTGAAGCCAACGCACATGACTATCACATGGGACCTTTTCTTTTCCATCAAGGACCAGCCATACTTATTATCTTCACAGATTGACTGGTTCCCAATGGTATGATTCTTATTTGGGGTATTAAGTAAATACTTTTCATGACAATTACAAACAAGATGAACAAATGTCAATAACTGGACCCTCTACAGATGAAGCCAAGATTCCAGCACTTAATCAACAGAACTGGTTCTCCATTGTTTGTGATACACGATCACCGATGCATCCAGGTATTTTGGGGCCAAAAGCTTATATAATTGGGGGGCCGTCTTTAAAAAGAATCCAGGAGTACACAAATAAAACTAGATAAGGGGTCACGGAAGGATTCATGCAAGTGTGGCCTTGAGGTTGACCTTTTCTAGCTTCAAGGTCAATCTGCCTGGAGCATGGGGATGGGCGCGGGAGGCGTCAATGAGAGCAACCATTTTCAGCCCACTTTGTCCCAGGACCCATCTGCACATCGTTCCTTTAACTCTTCCCCACCCATCCTGTATCACAAATGTATTATTAAAGATGAGGACTCGGGGCTCAGAGAGGTATAGGGACGTGTGTGACCAAGTTGTCCAGGAAGGACCAAGACCAGTTGACTCCAAATCCCATATTCTTCCGGCCATACCTCACATCTCTTGAACACGTTACGCATGATGAGAGTAACTGGTAATAATAAATGGAACACAGATTTGGGGCAAGTTTCAGGTTCACCCCATCCGCACCCCACCCAACTCCCACCAGAACTCCTGAGTATCGCAAACATTCCACCAGGATCCCACACAAAAAGTCCCGGGTCATAACCGTATTAGAGTAATGGAAAATGAGAAAGTGGAAAAAAAAACCCTCCACCATTCCCAGTGAAGACTTGACAGCGCCCTCACGAAGCTGCACCCCGTTCCCACTGCAGCAGCTTCCGGCAACTGCCTGTTTGTACAACCAGCGAGAAACAGAACTCATGCTGATCTGAATTTCTTACCCCCACTCGCTTGGTTCTCTTATGATAACAGGCAGCTCGGTCGAGTTTCACAGCATCCCCAAAACGTGCCGGAGTGGGCTGGGTGAGACTCTCGGGGCTCAGTGTCTATCATCACATCTTGGTTGCAACCACAGAGGGTTTTTGTGTTTTTTTTTTTTTCAACACCAGCTCAAGGGCAGAAGAATTAGTCAAGGCTCAGAGGTTCAGGAAGGCTACTGTAAGGGACCGTAACATCACTGTAAGGCCCCACGGCTCAACCACCAACCTCAGTCGCAGCAGAGAAAACTCCCAGGTACTTTACCAGACCCAGATGGCGGCACCCTGGTTGGGACCCAGTCATTTGGCGCTCCAGGTTCTCAACCTATAGTAACAGTGCTTCATGCTTTTGAAACTGAATCCAAAAAGTCTCAATGACACACCATGACTCATGCCCCCTGCCCCTCTCAAGGGGCTCCGGCCCTTTCATTCACAGCTGGAGTGAAACTGGCTTGGTCAGTGTCTGTCAATTTCACTTCCTGTGTCCCCGCTTCCATCAGCGAGGCAGCTGTGGGGAGGGATGGACGTCACACCACAGTGGGGCCAGACGAGCCCACCCCCTTGAGCTTCAAGAAGGAGCACATCCCTGGCCTGGCTTGAAATAGCCAGTTGATCAGGCTACCAGCCCACCATTCACTCAAGGTCCATCCATTCAGTAAGCCTCTGCAGGGACCTCTGCCAGGCCTGGGGTTGTTAGAAGTGGCGTATGGAGAGAAAGACACAGATCCTCTCCTCGAGGGGCTCACAGTCCTGGGGAGACTGAGAAGCCAACAGACAGCCAACACAGTGAGGCGGGCGCTGGGATGGTGGGTATGCAGGGGACACAGGATGGGGAGCAGTCTGACTGCAAGGAGTCTGGGAAGGCTTCTCGGAGGAGGTGACCACCAAGAGTAGAAGGATGATAATGATCATGTGACAGTGATGATGTTAGCTGACACTGGCTTAGCATCTGTAATATACCAGGCACTTTCTAACACTTTACATTCACTAACTCGTGTCATCTTCCCTGTCACCCTCTGAAGTAGGTGCCATTATCATCTTCACCTTACAGAGGAGGGAACTGAGTCATCAAGCTGTCCCCTCATCCGGCCCAAAGTCACACCAGTGGTATGAACACAACATGAGTTGAGCTGCCAAGAAAGCGTAGGGATCAAGACGTGGGAAGCCGCAGAGATGCAGGGACGTGGCAGAGAACTGCTAGCACTTGAGAGCATAGAGCAGAGGGCAAAGGTCACAGCATGCGGGTATGGGGCCCGCAGAAATGCTTTGTTGGTGACCCACGTGGTGCTTTTTTAAAAAGCATAAACCAAGGGCCGGCCCGGTAGCTGAGTGGTTAAGCTCAAGAGTTCTGCTCCGGTGGCCTGGGGTTCACCAGTTCGGGTCCAGGTGCGCACCTACACACCATTCGTCAAGCCATGCTGTGGTGGCGTCCCACATAGAACAGCTAGAAGGACCCATAACTAGGAGGTACAACTAGGTACTGGGGCTTTGGGGAGTTAAAAAAAAGAGGAGATTGGCAAGAGATGTTAGCTCAGGGCCAATATTCCTCACCAAAAAGTATACCTTTAAAATATATATATATACATATATATATATAAACCAACAACATTTGAAAATTGGGAGATTTCATATAAAAACCAAGATTTCCCAGGTTGTATTGAAAAATCAGGCTCTGGGAACATGAGCCTATATTCTTCTAGAGGGATGGTTCTCTCTAGGTGGGGTGTAGCCACCCCTCCCCCAGTTCGCTGCAGCCCCCACCACTCCCTGATGTCTCCTCTGTCTGGTCTAATTAGTTCACTGGCATCACCTGCCTGGTGTGGGTATGATGGAGGGAAGGGCTGAAGAGCCTGGAATAAAGGGTTTTAAGTGGGGGAGGGCAATGGCGCCTAGCCTAGATTTCTGTTTTATGGAGACCACACCGGCGACTGCCTGGGAGAAGGATTGGGTGGACCATAATCCCGGAGATGGGAAGCCACTTGGGGGACCAGGACTATCTATGCAGGATCCAAATTTGGAGTTGGTTTTGCAGGAAATCTTTGCTCTGTTTTCTCCCTTGGGGCTCGGGAGATAAGCCTCACTCAGAAAGCAGTCTATTTTCATATGGGAGCCTGAGGTGCACAGAGAAGCTGCCGGAATAACTCAGAGAGAGTCAAATGGAAAATTAAAGAAGATGGTCTCAGGAGCGGACATTGAGGCACGCGACACTTGGCCACTTCAGAGCCAAAGCAAGCCAACCGCAGAGGCTGGGTTGATGGCCTGCTCGGCACCCCCGAACCCCAAACCGCCCCTGTCTGCTCTGTTTTCAGCTTGAAGCAGCATGTCGCCAAGCAGCACCGTGAAGAAGGCTGGGGGTGCACGGAGGGGAGAACCCAAAGTCATTTCCCACAAGGAGAGGAGATGGGGCCCCGTGAAACTGCCATTGAGAAAGACAGATTCTGTCTCCATTTTACAGAAGCCGTTAATGCGCTCAGTTCCAGGGCAGCCGGTAAAGACAGGCTGACAGAGGGCTCAAGTAAGAAATAGAAAAAGAATTCAAGGACACCTCACTTCGCAACAGAAAGATCAAGGGCATTGGGGTCACATGAGATGATCTGGGCCATTCTTAGCTGTGTGGCCCTGCATACATCGCTGAACATCTCTGTGTCTGCTTCCTCATCTTTAAAATGAGGATAATGATGTTTCTCAGGGTGGAAGGATTAAAGAAGTAAATGTCTGTGAGAGCAGTTTGTAAACTGTAGAGTGACCTACAGGCGTGAGAGGCGTGTTGCTGTTGTGTTGTTGTCATTATTGCAATTGTCTGTTTTTGAATCCTGGGCTGGCTCCAACCCAAAAGGAGAAGTCAGCCCAGAGGGTCAAACCCTCCATCTCTCCTTTGCTCCCTTTCATAGCTCTGATGTCCCAAGACCCTTTCCCAGGCTGTAAAACCCACACTCAAGATTCAGAAAAGGACTGGCCCGGTGGAGCAGCGGTTAAGCGTGCACTTTCCACTTTAGCAGCCTGCGGTTTGCCAGTTTGGATCCCGGGTGTGGACATGGCACCGCTGTGGTAGGCGTCCCACATATAAAGCAGAGGAAGATGGGCACGGATGTTAGCTCAGGGCCAGTCTTCCTCAGCAAAAAGAGGAGGATAGGCAGTAGATGTTAGTTCTGGGCTAATCTTCCTCAAAAAAAAAAAAATTAAAAAAAAAAGATTCGGAAAGATCCTCCCATTGCCTAGTTTTAAAAGAGTACCCAAGGGGCCGGCCTGGCGGCACAGCAGTTAAGTTTGTGCACTCCGCTTCGGCAGCCCAGGGTTCACCGGTTCAGGTCCCGGGTGCAGACCTATGCACCGCTCATCAAGCCATGCTGAGGCGGCATCCCACATATAAAATAGAGGAAGATGGGCACAGATATTACCTCAGAGCCACTCTTCCTCAGCAAAAAGAGGGGGATTGGCTGTGGATGTTGGCTCAGGGCTAATCTTCCTCAAAAAAGAAAAAAAGAGGTACCATAAGGAATGACTCTCTAAGAGTGGTGTGTCAGGAGGCATTGGGTGGTCGTTTCTAGAGCTCTTAAATTCTACCTAGTGAGAATCTACATTAAGTCAAGCCAAAGACCTGTCTAAAAGCGAGAAAAAACTCAGCCAAGAGGCAGAAGTTTCCAGGTTTCCATACTGCTTGACTCTGTACAGACCAGAGTTAACAGATCTAAACTCAGACACCAGATCTGATGGTGTGAAACACTGTTCACACTGAGCGTAAATCTGAGCTGCATCTGAACTCAGCTGAAATGAATTCTGTAATTGATTAGTGATGTCTGTCAGGAACACAGGAATGGAGTGGGCATATGTGTGTCATACATTTGCTACCAGTGTAGACAAAATATGGAGCCTCCTTTCATTTGGATTTACCCAGAGGTTTAGACTGTGTAGACCCAGCCTCGACGTATGAAGGCAGAAGATCCAGGGTCTGTTGGAGGAGTGTTTCTCCCCACAGAAAGCCTGGCTTTAACATTTCCAACTAATGTTTACTCCATCACCCATCTCACTTTGTGTTTTTTGAAAGCACCCTGTCATCTTTTACCTTTCCACTCAGGAAACAGCAACCACGGAACAGAAGACAATCAAGATCCCATTTGCCTTGATGGATTCATTTCGATACAACTTTACTCAAGAGCCAGCCGCTTCCTGATTTCATATTTCACCATCAAAGGTGAGGGCCAGGGTGGGACTGGGGGGAGCCGTCTGATTGGCAGCGTGCCTGGCCGAGCAACTGCTTTCCGCCTGGAGAAGCGATTCTGGGAGGGCAGCTTTGGACCCCATCCACCCAGCCCAGCAGCCACCAGAGGAGGGACATTCTAAAACGTACCCCACTTGTCCCGTCCCACAGGCTCCCACAGCTGACTGTGGCCACGGTGCACAGAAGTCCTGAGAGAACCTGAAATGCGGCAATGTCAGACTAATCTGTACAGACAAGGGAAGCAATGCCCAGAGAGGGTAGTGGTGTGGTCACAGTCACACAGCAAGCCTCTAGCATGCAGTCTCTTCACTCTGGCTTGGGCGTGTCACCATTGCTTCAGGCTATTGGATGGAGGCATGCTCCCATCCCTTTCCCCAAGGTGGGGACCGAGGGGTCACATCTGGGGCTCAAGCAACTTCAGAAGCAGAATTGTAATGAGGTGATGGTCTGCTATGTCCTGACGGAGGAGGGGACACGCCCTCCACAGAGCACCGGGAAGGACAAGGACTGTAGACTCGGGTCCACCCCAGAGGTTTTCATGAGCAACTACTCGGCCCTGGAGAGATAGTCCCAGCATGACCGACAGGCAGTCCACAAATGTGATGGCTGTGCACTGTGTGGCTCGAATCCGGCCCTGGCGAATGTCCACTGAAGGGAAGAGCAAAGATTCATTCATTTATTGGACAAACTATGTGCCGGGCTCCTGCCGGGCTCTGTGGATATGATGCTGAAAGAGACACAGCGTCTAGGTCTGCATGTTACTTGGAGCAAAGCCATGATCACTAAACAAAATGCAGGATTCATACAATGAAAGACAACACAGCAACAGAAAAGGGCAAACAGCTGCTACCCCAAAAGCGTCAACGAACTTCACAGGCACAGGATGAGGGAAGGTAGTCGGTCTAGTGGCTGAGATTCAGTGCTCTCACGGCCGTGGCCCCGGGTTCGTTTCCCAGTCACGGAACCACACTGCCCGACTGTCGGTTGTCACACTGTGGCATCTGCATGTTGCTGTCACGCTGAGAGCTTTGCCACCGGGATTTCAAGTCCCGGCAGGGTGACCCATGGTGGACGGGTTTCAGAGCAGCTTCCAGACCAAGACAGGTCTGGTCACCCAGCTCTGACAAAACGGGCCGTGCAAACCCGATGAATCGCGGCAGAGCGTTGTCTGGTACAGCACTGGAAGGTGAGAGGATGGGCAGAGGTCCGCTCTGCTGTACCCAGGGGGGCTGGGAGTCAGAATCACCTCGATGGTGCTAATGACAAACGAGTGAAAGAAACCAGACAGAGGAGAGCACATAATCTGACCCCATTTATGTGATGCTAGATGAGGCAAAACTAACAAAAATGGTGGAAGTCAGAAGAGGGCTTGGCTCGTGGTGGGAGGGGAGCTCTCCACGGGCAGAGGCATTAAGGATGCTTCTGGGGGGGTGGAAACGTTCTGTATCTCTAGCTGGGCAGTGGTAACACAGGTGTGTGTGTGCACGTAGGGGTGTGTGTGTGTTTGAGACTTCAATAAAAGTTTTTTTCAATCCTTAACACTGTCTGTTTACACATCTGTTTCAGAGCTAAGCCTATATATACTTGATCAAAAGATGAAAAGGCTCAGCCAAACACAGTTTTGCCTGAGTCTGAATCCGTCCTGTGACATGTAAGACGGCGGGCTCTGCAAACCCATTCGTGTTTCCTGGTGCTCACGGGGCACACCGCTCCTGGTCAGCATGGGGAGCAAGTCTGTCGGTGGAAACGCGATGAGCACAAGGCCCCTCTCCGCGGCCCGGGCTTGGAACCCGCAAAGGAGTCGGCCGTTTTGCATTCTGAGCTCCAACAGAGGACCAGTGTGGCGATCAGAGCCGTGTGCAGCCCCGATGGCACCCACCGGGAGCAGGGATCAATGCCGAGTCTAGGATCAATATCAGATGTGGCTGGAGAGCAGGGCGCGGAGGCCCCTGGGCTCCAGGGTGACCTAGTTTTGTTTCTTGCTGGGGCTGGCGTTGGTGGCCTCCAAAGCTTTTTCTTCTGCTCAGTGAGGGGCAGAGGAAGCCCAAAATAGCAACCCCCTCCCACAACCCACACGTAGATGGCAGGTGACTGAGAAAGGAAGACAGGAGAGGGGGTGGGGAGGGAATGGCTGACAGCAAAGTGCCGGGGCGGGGGGGGGGGGGGGGGGGGTGCTCCTGGGGAACTGACTGGCTCTCTTGTCTGCGGCACGACTGAGGGACACAGAAAGGCAGAGCGATGACTTCCCACAACTCTGCTGCCACCATCACTGTCCCTCCCGTGTCCACAGTGATGACGCCAACATGTCCCCAGGCTGGACCTCCCTCAGGGGCCCCAGACTTACATCTCACTGCCCTCTGCCCACTCAGCATCCACACTTGGATGTGCAACGGCATCTTAAGCGTAATATGGCCCAAAGCAGACTCTCAGAGTCCCCATCTCAGGACAAGGACCTCCATCCTTCCAGGTGCTCTGGCCGAAAACCGTGGTGTCGCCCCCTGACACCTCTTTCTCTCACATCCCAAGTGCAATCCATCCAGAAAGCCTGCTGGTTCCACCTTAACACATAGCCAGACTCTGACCACTTCCACCACCTCCACGGCAACCACCCTGTTTGGTGCTCTGGGCCACCATCGTTTCTTGCCTCTTAGTTGGTCTCTCTGCTTTCCGCCCTGCTCCCTTCAGTGCATTCTCCATGCTGCATGCAGTGTGATCCTATAAAAGGGCCCTGTGAGCTCTCCAATCTCTTATCTTACTGCTCTATCCTGCTCGCACTGCTTCCACCATCAGACACTAGCCAGCTGCTGCCTCAGGGCCTTTGCACTGCCTGGTCCCTCTGCCTAGAAAGCTCTTCTTCCAGATATCCACCTGACTCCCTCCCTCACCTTAGGTGGGCCCTTCGCGGACGACTCTTTTTAAAACTGCCACTCCTCCTTCCAGCTGCCCTCCAACGCATTTATCACCACCTGACACACGATCACCTTTTACTTATTTATGTTGTTCATTGTCTGTCTCCCCAAATTAGAATGCTAGAAGCATGGGGGCAGGGCTGTTTTGTTCTTCGCTGTATCCCCCACACCAAGAACAGTGTCTAGCTCGTAGCAGGCACTCAATAAATTGTTGAATTAATGAATGAGACCAGGTTCAGCGACCTCCCTCTGGGGCCACTGCCTCGGCAGCAAAGCTTTTCCCATTCCTTGTGGCTCCTCAGCGCTCACACTCAGGGCAGGATGGAAGGCGCCCAGTGTCCCCAGCAGGTCCCTGTGTCCCCTCCGAGGTGGGGACAAGGGACCCCTCAGTTCCCATGGTTCTCCCGACTCCCCTCGTTCGACCTCTAAGATGGCCCTTGCCTCCTTGTCCCCCTCACGATGTCCTGCCTTTTACAATTTACAAAGAGTCTTGCCACCGAGCTCTCAGTGTAACCCTCATGTCAGTTCGGAGCAAGGGTTTCAGCATCCTTTCTGCACAGGCCCAGAGACCCAGGCTGAGGCCCAGCCACACACATCAGAAAAAGGAGGAGAACCTCCGATCCTAACCCCAAGCTTGGCTCTCACTCGGTTTCACCCTGTTTCTACCACCGGGTCCCCAACTCTCTCTCCATGATGACGCTGACCGTGCTGGACAGAGGACAGACAAACCAGCAAGGCTCTGGAACAGGGAAAAGTGAGTCAGCCAGAAACCAGGACGCTGGGGCTGGGGAGGGGGTGCGGAAGAGATTAGGGGGTTTAAGAGGGCTTGAGAAGACAGCAGGGAACTGGGTCCCCACCTCCCCACAACCCAAAGCAGATCCTAATTAAAACACAGGAAGCAATACTGTCGGCCTTTTAAATGTACGTCCCTGTGACCCCAGGATCCCACACCTAGAGGTTTATTCCAGGGCGACGGTTGAAGGCGTGCACACAGGGACAGTTCAGGGACGTGCATCTGAGCATTGCAGGTAAGAGTGCCCACCAAGAGGGGAATGGGAGGAATAAACCATGAGTTCCTTGGAAAAAATGAGTGTGATCTATGTTTCCTAACTCGGAAAGACAACTACGATGTTAGACATAAAACCATGTGTTGTAGGAGCCCATTCATGTTTTTTTTCAAAAGGTGTGTATGTTTGCACAGAAGCATCTAGAAAGATGTGTATCGGAAACCTCAACAGGGGTCCTCTCTAGTTAGTGAGCCCAGGGGTAAGCTAATGCCTTTTTTGTGCTTTTCTGTGTCCCACGAATAATTTTACAATTAGCACATATCAATATTCTTAATAAATAGAACAGAAAAGGTGGATCCATTTTAGAAAAAAAAATTAAAAACTCTGAAGTGTCTGCAGCCAGACCTTGGCGCCCTCTGGTCCGGAGCAAGAACAGACTGAGCCCCCGGCCCTGCAGCCCGGGCTCCCTCCTCCGTGGCGTCAAGCCTGTGTGTGACCCAAGAGGGGGAAACAGAGAGAACAGAACCACTTCCTGCGGAGCTGGTGGCGGTGGCGGCTCTGGGGTAGGAAGGTCGCCCACCCGAGGCGAGAACCAAAGGCTCCTTCAGCTAACACCTAATGCAACTCTGGGGGCCGCCCTGATTGTTGGGGCCGTGTGGCCCTCTGTGTGGCTGCCCGGGGTTGACCACAGGCCAACCAGGTCAGAAGTGAGATGGCGCCCAGCGGGGCTCTGGGGCTGTGGGGAACGCCGAGCCTCGCTCTGCTTTAGGGAATATGGTCTGAAGCAAGAGCGAGCACAAGGCCACAGGACACGGAATCACCTGCTGGTCTCCAGAGTCACTTCCCTGTCAAAGCTTCTAGGTGGGATCCCATCCCTCTCCATGGGACATCTGAGCTTCTCCCCAGCAGCCTGGGGGAAGCTTACCAACCCGCCCACTGCCACCACCAAGGGAAAAGCTCTCATTCAGTAGAATCAGAATCCATGAATTTGACTGGGATCCATCCATCTTTGTATGCAGGGTGCGCAGCACAGGGCAGGCGCTCAGTGCGTGCTTGTTCAGTGAAGGTACGAATGAATGACGGAAGGAAGGCAGGGACAAGCCATCCACAAAGATGACCCATCCCACTGCTTACAAATAAACACCTCAGTTTACGAGCTAGGGCTTCTCCGGGGCTGCAAGCACATCCCCATGTCCTCAAGAGAGGAGCTGTTTTTAAAGAGAGAAAAAGGCAGGCCCCAGACCTGGAGTCAAGGGGCCCAGTTACAAGAACGGCACCAGAGGACCCCACCCCTCCCACTGTGCAGGGGGAGGGGAGTCTGCTTCTGGGAAGAAGCGGGGCCTCACCTGGGGCAGTCCCAGAGGAGGGAGGTGACGGTGGCGGTGCAGGGCCTCAGTTTCCTGCCTTTAGAGGGCGAGTCCACACGGGTTTGGGATAATTAGGCCGAAGTCTCATTCTCTGTAGGCGTCCACCTACCGATGGAGACGCTCGTCAGGGAGCTCCTCTGCTTAGACTGAGTGACTTGGGGGGCTGTCAAGCTCTCCGTGGGCCTTAGCCTGGGGCGGGAGGGGACACGGATGGCCTACAGGTGGTTTCGCCCTGCGCGGGGAATCAGAGAGGCAGAATCCAGAGAGCTTGGTGCCGGCAGGGGAATGGGCCACAGGGAGAATCAAGATGGCTTCACAGTGAGTGTGAACTTCCGTCAACACACTGGGGTCTACTTCGGTCATTGCCCACCGTCACCCCCCAACACACACCCTGACTGTCGTCCCACTCAGGCCAGAAGGATGGACACATAGACCCTTGGACCCAACCTATGGCCAAGATGCTAAAGATGCTCAGGATCCCAGAGGAGGGACTTAGAAACCATCTGCTCGGGCTGCTCTCCTCCAGGCCCAGAGAGATAGGACTTGCTCAAGTCAGAATGGGATCCAGGATCAGAAGCCAGGGCCCCGGGCCCCACGGGTGGTGCACCGTGGGGAGTTTTCAAGATGAAAGTCAGGGCTTCCCAGGAGGCCTGAATCAGCAGGATGTGGTATCAACTGGCCCCATGGCGGGCAGTCCCCACTCTCCACCCTCCACTGCTCACTCATCCACTTGCTCCACAGACCCTCCGACTACCCAGCCTGGAGGTGGGGTGGGCAGGGTTGCAGCTGCCCCCGACTGAGGAGAGTTTTCCCTCCAGAAACTTCGAGGCAAACAGGATAAACCACAAGGCACCCACCTTCTGGAGTTCTCCTGGCTCCGATTTGTTGTGTGACTTTGGGCAAGTCCCTTTGCCTCTCAGGGACCCATTTTCCTGGTCTACACAATAAAGGGTTTGGTCTCTGAGATGCCATCTGACCCTAAGAAGTCGTGAGCGTCCAAGTCTGGACACATTCTTACTGTTCCGGAGAAAAACAACCAGTCACAAACTAGCTGGTTACTAAAAACAGAGAGGAGCCCCCAAAGATGGGCTGTCATCTGGGAATTTAGATACAGGCACCATTGTTCGTTTTTTTCACCGAAAATTTCATTAAAGATAGTGAACGTTTGTGCTACCTGTTAAGCATTCCCAAAGATGCCTTTTGGCCCGGCTCACAGCTACAGCTCCCTCCATCTGTTTATTTCTTGTTTTCTTTTATCTGTTTTTACCCATGAGTCTGGAACACACTGATTGGGCCTTTGGGCCAAGATTTTGTGTACATGTTGAATTTCTCCTTTGATGAAAAGCTCCTGGATGACCAGAATTTTGTCCTCTATCTCTTTGCGCCCTAGTGCCCAGCATGGCGCGTAGGTCCTATAAGGACTATTATTATTACTATATTATTATTATAATAACTATACAATAACTAGAAAAACTATTATTATAGTTGTTATCTTCAATTATAGAGCCTGAAGGGCATTTCACATCTAACCCAACTGTCTCTCTTTACAAACTGGGACACGGAGCCCAGAGCATAAATTTTATCCAGTCTAATACCAGATCCTCAATGGCAAGGTTCAATATTGTAATCATGTTAATTCTGCTCCAAATCAATCCACATATTCGTTGGAATTTAAATCTAATGGGATTTTCAGGGGTGGGAGATTTGACAAATTTATTTGCAAATGAGTGAGCATAACTAAGAAATGTTTGAGGAAAAAGAATGCCCTTCCACATATCGAAAGTATAGTTAAATCGAGAGATTTACAGAAATTAAAACTGGCTGCCCCATTTTGGGAATAGATGAATGTAAAAGAAGAGAGAATCCAGAAAAAGAACCTGCCCTAAACCCAGATATTTGAGGAAATTCAATAATGTGGCAGTATTTCTAATCATTGGAGGAAAACGTGGAGTTTTCAAATAGTGGTGTTGAAGCAACTGCTCTCCTTTTGGAGAAAAACCTTTAAAAACAAAAACTTCAAAGATGATTTTAAGTAATTAAAACAAGTCACATCTCACACCACACTCAAAAAAATTACAGGTGAATTAAAGACGTCTGTGTAAGAAAATAAAACAACACAAATAGAAGAAGAAAATATAGGGGGAAATTTTTATAACTTCAGTGTGGAAAAGATCTTTCTAAACATAATATAAAAACCAGAAGTCATACAGGGAAAGAAAAAGAATCTTGACCACACAAATTATCTAAACCTTATGAATAGTGAAAGACACCATAAAAATAAATCATTGCAAACAAAATGGCAGGTTGGGACAAAATATTTGTAACACACATAATTGACAAAGAATTAATATCCCCTATACGTAAAGAGCTTCCATAAATCAATAGGAAGGCACAAATAACCCAAAAGAAAAACAGGCAAAGAATATGAATAGATAATTAAGCAATGAAGAAATATAAATTCCACAAAACATACGAAAAAATGTTCAACTTCTCTGACAGTTAAAGACATAAAAATTTAAAACACAATTAGATATTTTATTATACCCATCATATTGGTAAAAGTTAAAACTATTGGTAACATCCATAATTGAGGAGGTGGGGGGCAATCAGCACCTTCCTACCTTGACAGTAATCTTGTCCACTGGCTCAGCTTTCTTAAAAGAACCAATTCAGCATTCTTTCAAAATTTTAAAAGCTCAGATGCACAAAGCAACACATCTGGAAATCCATCTTAAAAGAGACTAAACACACGATCCTAAAGACATATTTGCCGTGCTCTCCTTGTAACAGGGGGAGCAGACTAAATCACGCTGAAGAGAAGGATGAAATAAATGATGGCACATTCAGATTTTGGATGACTGTGCAGACGTTAAAAAGAATGACATAAATTCACACATACTAACACAGAAAGTCACAATTTATCGGAAAGTGAAAAAAAAAGGAAGCAATTTTATCGTGCATAAATAACAAGTCTAATACGATCCCATTTTGTAAAATAAGCAAATATATAAAGATTCAGACCAAAGTTTTAGTCGTGGCTACATCTGGGGAGTGGGAAATGATAGAGATAAGGGACACTGCTTTTTACAAACTTATGCTGCTGTTCTTTCAATGTTGTTTCCATGATATGTGTGATTTTGGACATATGTACATTCTGTGTGTGTGCACGCACGCACGTGTGTGTAATTAACAACAAAACAATATATCCTCATAGGCCCCACACAAAGTTGTTATTATTTTTATTTTAGAGATGAAAAAACAGCCCTGGGTTATATGGCTCGATGAGACACTCACATGCTGGGCCCCAGGCAAATCCAGCCTCAGCTTGCCTGGACCAAAAGCCAGGCAGGACCCTTCCCCATCACAGCCCACCCGCCCTAAGCCCAGAGCTTGGCTGCGTGAGTTGCTGACCTGGTGGATGACGGCTGCAGCAGCTACAGGTAGCAAGCCATCACGCGGCATTGTTTCTGCAAGCGCTGTGTTTAATATTTCTGATCATCAAAGTACTGTGGTCGACTGGGGGAGTATAGAAATGTCAAGAAGCAGGGAAAAAAAAAACCCCAACTACTCAGAGACAATGACTATTAATATTTTGGAATATTTCTTCTAATATTTTCACTGCTTTTTTAAAATAGTTGATATTACGTTGTAGGTATGGTTTTGTATCTTTCCCTGAAAATAACATTGTATCAGAGTCATTTTCTGCTGTATTGAAATCTTCGTAAACATCACAATTTTAAAACACATCAATGTTTCGAGGAGTAGTATTTAATTTTACCCTGCTTATACATCCCCCCCTCCACCCACCCAACCTAACCTACAGGCACCAGAGTCCCTCTGAGATAAAATGTATTGGGCACATATTCGACTCCAGACACAGAGATGACTAAGACACGCCGTAGCTCATACCACACAGCAAAATTAATTCTGGGTGGATTAAAGGGTTAAAGGAAAAAAAAAAAATCACAGAAAGACTCGAATAAAGTTGATGAGAGTATTTATCAAACCTCTCTGAGGGGGAGGATTTTCTAAGCCTAAGGCTATGGGAGAAACCACAAAAGAAAAGATCACAAGATTTGGCTACCTAACATTTTGATGCTCTGTAAACAACGTGAACAAAAAAGTAAAGGTCAAATAGCAACCTGGGGAACATATCTGCACAAAGGTGGCAAATGCTTAATAGCTGTAATATATAAAGAGCTCATGTGAATCAATACAAAACATCCACTGAGACACCAATACACAACTGGGGAAAGGCTATAAGACCTGTGCTATCTGATATGGTAGCCACTAAATCTTAAATTTAGATTTAAATTAAAACTTAAATTAAATTAAATCTAAGTATAAAATTCAGTTTCTCAGTCAACCAAGCCACATTTCAAGTGCTCAACAGCCACATTTAGCTAGTAGTTATCCTACCAGACAGTGTAGATAGAGACCGTTTCTATCATCATAGAAACTTTGCTTGGAAAGCACTTAGATGATTCATACAAGATGATTTACAAGTGACTAACAAGCATGTTAAAAAATTTGACTTCATTAGGAATAAAAGGAATGCAAATTAAACCAAGGTAATATTTCATCTTCATCTAACTAGGAGTAAAGTGGATGCTGCTGACTGAAGGATGAAGAGCTCCGACCCTCTGTAAAATCATTTGGCAAAAGAAATCAAGAGCTAGAAAATCCTTCAGCCCAGTAAATTCAGTTTCTGGGAATACATCCTAAAAACAGAGTGAGAAATACAGAAGCAGTTTTAACACAGAAAGTTATTTATCCCTGAGTTATTTATAAATTCAGAACCGGAACCCAGCCTGCAAGGCCAGCCTCCAAGAAATGATTATACTCACTAAAGATCCTGTACTCAATGCACTGATAAACCATCAATGAAAATTATGTTTTTCCAATAGTTTAATGACTTTGGAAATGCCTATGATATTAGCTTTGTTTTTGTTTTTTGTGTTTTTTTTTGAGGAAGATTAGCCCTGAGCTAACTGCTGCCAATCCTCCTCTTTTTGCTGAGGAAGACTGGCCCTGAGCTAACATCCGTGCCCATCTTCCTCTACTTTACAGGTGGGACGCCTACCTCAGCATGGCATGCCAAGCAGTGCCATGTCCGCACCCAGGATCCAAACCATTGAACCCCGGGCCAGCGAAGCGAAATGTGCGCACTTAACCACTGTGCCACCAGGCCGACCCTGATATTAGATTTTTTAAAAAAAATCATTCAAAACAGGATAATATCAACTATAAAAATATGGGGACTATACAGGCACAAAACGTTGTCAAACATCAGAAATAAACATCATGGGGTGACAGGATTCTGAATATTCTTTACGCTGTTCGGTAATTTCGGAATTGTTAACAACGGTTGTTTGCTGCTTTTACAGAGAACTAGAAAAGTCATTAAAAATTCAGAGGAGGAGACGTAACCTAGTGATTAAGAGCAGGGACCGTGGAGCCAGGCCGGCTGGCTCTCCGCCCTCAGACACCGTCACCTCAGTTTCTCATCTGTGAAATTAACAAAAGCCCCCGCCTCAGAAGATGGTGAGAAAATTAAGTGAGATGCTGCCTGCAAGGTGCTGGCCATGTCTGAGCACATAACAGACCACACACGAGAGCCGCTGTTATTATTAACATGAGAAACCTTTATTCACACCGTTGCCAGAATCCTCTATCCGATAAGCTCTCAATTGTGGAAACATACACTTTAAACAAGTCCATCAGGACGAGAAGGAGCTAGTCCAAACTAACAGTGGTCACCTCGGGGAGGTAGGATAATATATCTCCTTTCTTTGCTCAAAGAAGCAAGAAAATGTCTTTCTGCGCTTCCCAAATTTTCTTCAGTGAGCCTGCAAGCTTTACAACAATAAAAATGTTTTAAGAACAAAGAACAATGCTGGAAGTAAAGAAATAAGTTTAACTGGCTGTGCTAAGGAGGTCAGATTAAGCCTGGGTGGTGAGGGGACGTAAGTGAGAGCCTTAGGGGGAGGTGGCCACAGCTGGAGGGGACCGTGGGGGATCTCTAGGTGATGGGGTTCTGGGGGGTGATTGAATTTTTTCTCCCGTACACTTTATGAATGTTCCAATCTTTGTAAAAGGGTAGTGAATGGGTATTATTTTTTTCTAATAAAAAGAAAGGTAGTTAAGAAAAGAAAATCAGACTCTCTTACCTCGGAATGGGGAGGGAAACTGAGTCAGACAGAGACAAGCACTGAGAGATGGGGGTTGAGCGAGGAGGCTGGAGGCGCAGGGACCACCGACACCCACAGAGGGGCCCACCCAGCCGGGCCTGCAGGTGGGGGCTGGACGAGAAGGTCTCCCCTTGTCCACCCTGGAACTCAGGCTCAGCACGGCTGCACACACTCCCAGGTGATGGAGGCAGCTTCCTAGACCAGGAAGTGGCACCTTTCAATTTTCTAAGCTTCCCATAAAACATCTGTGAATTTTTCACCGTCAGAGCACACAGGAGAGGAACTTGTGTTTCACAGTTCACATAGCTGATAACAGATCTATCACATTTCTGCCACTTATAGATTTCTTTTCCCCTAAGAACCTGGGAGTGGCCGTCCCCACCTGGCCCCCACGAGACCCCCCGAAGCTAGGCCTGTCAGTCCAAGCGCTCCCAAACTCACAGGTCCCAGGCCATCCAGCTGGGGAATAAAAAAGAAACTGAACCTCAAAAAGGCCCATGACCATAATGGGGAACAGACACTTTCTCCAAGGGTGAGGTTGGGCCACTCACTCTCTATCAGGCCGTGCACGATTGTGTCTGACCCCTCTCCGGATCCCTGGGCTCCCCAAATTCCCCAGGGCCTCAGACAACGCACGGGAAGGCTCTCTGTCAACCAAAAGCAGGGGACCGCTGGGGCTCGGTGTCAGATCAGCTCAGCCCAGCATACTTGGGTGGTGCTACATTTAGAATTTTGCTTGAAATGAGTGGGCTGTGGACTAGAGTGTGAGAAGCCCGTGGCGATGAAAACGGGAGGAGACAGCACGGTTTTGTGGGACATGCAGGGGCTCTGGGGTCAGACGACAGGATCGCCACCTGATCATCCGTCCATGCTGGCCAGTGACCATACCATGGGGACAAGATCCCGGGCTTGTCGGGTTGTAGTGAGGCATCAGTGAAACGACTGATGCATGGAAAGTACCAGTAAATGTTAACTCCCTCCAGCCGCTCGCCTCTTGTTGCCATGGCAACAGGGAGAGCCAGGAAGTTGGGGAACAACAGGATGAAAGGACCCAGGACGCAGAACGGGAAGTCCCAGGTGCCATTCTGGACCGGTCCCTGTGCCGGTCACTTGACCGTGGGGGGCCCTCACTTCCCTTCTCTGTACAATGGAGTCATTTCACCTCTGGGCCCCAGGAGCCTCATCACAGGACTGGGGGAGGTGACGCAAACGCATGCGAGCTGTCATCTCCTGCAGAACAATCAATTGCACACGGAGCCCAGCAATAGAGACAAAAGCACAGAGCTGGGTCCCCAAACGGCGGTTTCCTAAGTGGGGAGAAGGTGTGTTCTCTGCAGCGAAACCCAGCAAACCAACAAAACACGGAACCACGCTTCCACACTGCATGGCCTCGTCCTGCCCCTCGGGTCCCAGAGCTTTCTGGGGTGTGGGGGAAACACAGCAACTTGCACTAATGGCCTGGGCCTTCTCCCCAGAAAAATGCACAGATGCATACACATGACATCAGGCAGGTCGTGGAGCCCTAAGTGCAAACCTGGACCCCGAGGTCGGGACCCCTGCCCCACCCTGGGCTCCAGGTGAGTCTAGACAACCTCCCATGCCAGAGGCAGCCCCCGGAGGAAGCAGGAACTAGGCTGCAGGCCCAGCAGCCCTGGGTGATTTCCCCAGGCATGGAGCTCTTGGGGCCTGACCACCCATCCTGGTTCGGTCCCTCCTCCCAGGGCCCCCAAAGCCTTTGGCAGAACAAAGGGAGCTCCTCAGCTGGGCCCCGAAGGCCCCCTGTTTAGATTCACTCACAACTGGGGGTCAACGGGTAACAGGAGTCAAAAAGAAGTAGCTCTCTGTCTCAGGGTCTTGGAGTGTCCATTGGGCTGAAAGACCCCAGCGTGGCAGGGGACACCCCTCTGCTCCCTGACCTCAACCCCAGCATCAGTCTCCCTCTTCGGGGATCCAGGCGCCAGAAGGACACCAAGGCGAGCAGGGGACCCCTCGTGAGAAATCCTCATTCGTGTTTTAAATAGTCCATTCCCTCCACAAACTCTATCATCAGGATTCGACCTGAAACTTCTCAGTACAACCTGTGGCCTCTCTGGCTCTATCTTTAGCAGAGCCTGGAGAAGAAGCAGCTCTCAGGATGACAGAATTTTAGACTTTTACCTTTTCTGTCTCCCCTCTTCCGTAAGAGAGGGAAAGTCAGAAGGGAGCTTAGAGGAGAAAAAAAGACGGAGGGAGATGGGGCAGGCCACACCTCACTGCAGAATGGGAACCAAGGAGAGCTTCCTGGCGGAGGAAGCCTTGAGCCAGGGGGTGGCTGAGGGTGAGAGTGGCGGCAGGATCAGCTCCTTCTTCCTTCCGCCTCCCACGCTCCTCGCACCCCACCCAGATCTCACCCCTGATCGCGTTGCCCCAGCGTCAAGCCCGAGCCTTGCTCCCCAGGGCCTGTCTCATCAAGGCTCCGGGCCAGCGCTGCACAGCGATCAGACCAACCTCAAAGGGCACAGAGGTCAGGCCCCAAGAGTGGCCCCCTCGAGGGCAGGACCCAGCCCCTACGGACACGCAGAACCCAGACACGGGGCTTCCGTGCAGGCCCCTCCCCAGCGAGCCCATGGTGGAGGGGGAGGGCGGGGGAGTGGCTTATAGGCGCACTTTTTATTTTCCAGCCGGATGACCCGAGCAGAGTGGCCTTGTCACAGAACCAAGGGAACAACACTTGATGGTCTCAGTCTATGGGCTGGTTCTGTCTGCTTCTGACGATTGAACTGTATTTCTCATAGTCACAAACCCCTTCCCTTCTGAATATCGGGGAAGGGGCGTGTGTTGGGTCACGCCACGCCACCCTCATCAGCACCGCTTGTAGGGGAGGCGCCGTCTCACCGTGTGGCCACGTTTAATCCTCAGGACGAGCCAGCGAGGCAGGCACTATTATTATTCCCGTCTTACAGAGGCGATTCCTCAACTGGTGAGGGGCAGAGCTTTCCAGATAATAAAGAGGGGCTCTAGAAGCCATGTAACCCCATCCCCACCAGGGAGGCTGCCCTGGAACCCCTGTCCTGAGGTTCTCTGCTGACCCTCGTCCCCCAGCCTCCCCGCTTGGGCCTCATTGTTGGGATGCAGGAGCTGTCAGCTCTCACCCGGCCTGACTCTTCTTGCTGTGTGTCCTGGGGAAGCCCTGAACATCTCTGAGCCCCCATGTTCCCATATTTCAGACCTCAAGGCCCCAGTGTGGGCTATGTCCTCAAACCAGGCCTCCCCTAGTGGACAGACCAGTGTAGCCTGGAGGAGGGTAGCCTCTTGGGTTGAGAGTTGGGAGTCCTGAGTCCCTGTTGGTTCCTTAACCCACCAAGTGACAATGGGCGGGTCACTTCACCTCTCTGAAAAATGGGGTAAGTGTTATCTGTGCTGCCTTCCTCCGGGCTGGTTATGAGATCGACTACAACAATGAATGTGAAAGTTCATTGCTCAGGGAGGACGGGAGCTGACAGCCAGGGGTTGTTACTGATCACGGCACAGCCCTTCCCCTGGGGGTTGGGGGGGAGTAGGGACCCTCTCCCTGTTTTGCAAACGAAATAAAGTGAAGCTCAAAGGGAGGCAGCTTCTCACTCTGAAAAGCCAGGGATGACTTGTTTTGGCTTTAAATCCCTGTTTTGAGCTTTAAATCTTTCCCAGAAGGTGGCTCAAATACCCAGGCTGTGAGGGTCTTCCCGGCCCAGCAAGCCCCCTGGATTTATCAGGCAGCTGGAAAGAGGTACAAATAGCCAAGAACTTAGTATCAGGAGATCTGAGTTCAGATCCTGGTTCTGTGTCCTTTCTGCCCTGTGGTGTTGGACTCACTTCCTTAGCCTCAGTTTCCTTGTTCACAGCATGGGGATAAGGCATGCCCTACTTGATGGGCTGTGAGATGCTGCTGGGAAAAGTGCTTTTTGAAATACAAAGCCCCCAAAGCAGCATTAAGATTGTCCAAACCACTCACCACCCAGGCTACCTCAAGGTCGCTCTATAATTAGGAAAGTACCGGCCTCTGTAGTTGTGGGTTTGTGTGTTTCACACCCCTCCTTGGTCCCTAGCTTATTAGAGAAAGTCCTGTTCACTCTGTGACCTGCAGGTATCTGTGGGTGGCAGCAGAGCTTCAGGGTTAGAAAACGTGGACTTTGTATGACCCAAAAGCCCATCACAGCAGAATGGGTAAATACATTGTAGAGTCGGCACACAATGGAATACTATACAGCAATGAAGAAGAACAAAGTGCTGCTACACACCACGACATGGATAGATCCCTTGAGAATAATGTTGAGTGAAAAAAAGCCAGACACATAAAAGTACAAACTGTGTGATCCCACGTAGACAAAGTTTAACAAGAGGCAAAGCAATGCATGATGACAGAAATCAGGATGGTGGACACCCAGGGAAGGGGTGATGCCTGGAAGGAGGCACATGAGGGGAGCTTCTGGGTGTGGGTCAAGTTCTGTTTTTTGATCTGGGTGCTGGTTACACAGGTGTGTTCAGTTCGTGACGTCAGTGAAGCTACACATGTACGATAGATGCACTTTTCTGGGAGTATCCTATGTTTAAATAAGACATTTTATAATTAAGCATCTAGATTCAAGTCCCAGCTCTACCACTTGCATACTGTGGGGTCTCAGGCTAATTAAACTCTCAGCCTCCACTCTCTCCTCTGCAAAATAGGGATAATAATGGTATCTGCCTCTGACGGTCCCAAATGTCAACTATTTAATTCCATCTTCATGATATTTACCTTACCCAAGTACCAAGTATTAATATTTTTCCTTTAAATCAACTCAGCAGTTTTATGTAATTAATCTAAAAATGAAACTTTATATCACTCTCATAAATCATGGGTTTGGTGTGCTAATTATCTATTTTCTAGTATAGTAAATTAATATAAATTGAAACAAACACATAACTATAAAGATAAAGATGTTCGAATGTGAGCCAGTTCAAATCACCCTCCCTATCAGTGATGGTGACATACTCATGCTGGAAAAAACCAAGATAATGAGTTACTTAGAGCCCCTAGCACTGTGCAGGCCCTTAGTAACGGGTAATCCTATCATCATCATCATCATAAACATCAACATCGTCATCATCATCATCACCCTTATTGACATCATCACCATCATCTTCATCATTTTATCACCATCATCATCATTGTCATCCTCATTATCCACATCATCATCACCACCATCAGCATTATAACCCTCACCACCATCATCATCACCATCACCACTCCCATTATCACCACACACAGAGCCATCGATATTTGCTTCAGACCATCTCCTAGGGTCAACGCAACATGGCCCTGCCCTCAGGAGAGTTTCAAGAATTACGGACATGGAACCCATTCTGAAGTTTTGGGGCCTGCCAGGATGCACATCCAGGTGAGGGCTCCACGTGGGTACAGATTGGGTGGAAGGCACTGGGCTGCACCCTCCCACCCTCCATGCCAGACCAGAGCTCGTCTCCCTCCAGATGCCTCTGTTGACCTGTCTCTTCCCCCAGCCAAGGCTGACGCACCTTATCTCTCAGCACTTTGGTCTCCCCATCTCTAAAATGGGACCAGTGGCCTCAGCTCCTCAGAACTCCCACAAGTGGGTCCAGATCACTAATCAAACAAAAACCATCATAGCAGAATGCTGGACGCTCATCAAAAGTGCGTCTTAATGTTATCCCAGATTTGCCCTCTGGGGTGTGCCTGGGCCCCTCCCTCACTGACTGTCAGGGGTACCTGAGACGTCCACTCGTGCAATTAACCCTCATCCTGGCAGTGGTTGTAAATCTATTCGGGTGTGCCCCTTTTTAAGCAAATCCGGCCACTCAGCATTCAGATTGACTAGAACTAAGTTAAGGTGGAGGACACTGATTCCATCTTTCAAAAGGGCTTTTGGTATTGAAAATGGCCATAACCTTTGGTTCAAATAATTCTACTTAAAGGAGACAAGGATATGAAAAAAAGACGCTTGTGCAAAAAGACTTATCATAGAGTCTTGTTTTGTTTTTTGGTGAGGAACACCGTCCCTGAGCTGACATCGGTTGCTGATCTTCCTCTCTTTTGTATATGGGATGCCGCCACAGCATGGCTGGATGAGCGTATGTAGGTCTGCGCCCAGGAGCCCAACCTGCAAACCCTGGGCTGCCCAAGCCGAGCGCACGAACTTAACCACTATGCCATCCAGCCAGCCCCCAGAGTTATTTTTAACAGAAAAAAAGAGAGAGAGAGAGAGAGAGAAAACCACACAACTGTCCAGTAATAGAGATTAGTTAAACAAAAATCAGGATTTTTATAAATTAGCTATTGTAGAACAATTTAAAAAACAGGTTAATTGGGAAGACACTCAAGATATATTCTAAGAGGAAAAGAAGGTTATAAGGATACACATATGTATCTATTTGTGTGTGTATGTATATTTCTTTATACATCTGGTATATAAATACATATAAATATCTTGTATATATACAGATATATATATCATATATGATACCAATTTTGAAACAAAGTATAATTGTTGGAATTATAAATAGGAAAAAGATAAAAATATCTGCCCTAATATGTTAACAGTGGTCATAATGGATGGTAAGATTGTGGGTGGTTTTATTTTTTCTTTATATTCCACTGTACTTGCTGATTTTTCTCAATAAACATGCATGATTTTTATTGTTAAGGAAAATCATATTATAAAAATGTTATATATCATAGATAATTATACAAAGACATGGGACTTTTTTCTCTAAAAGACTTTCTGCAGATCCCTTTTATGTTATTTTTAAATTTACCATAAAATCAGAATATACATTCTTTGAAAAAAAACTAAACAATACAGAAGTGGATACACTCAAAAGAGAAGTCCAGCCCACCCTCACCCTACCGTCTCTACCGAACCCCGTCCCCACAATTCATCTCTGGAATCCTTCTTTTGATGAATATTCTGCAAAATGTTTCTTCTGTGGATGTAGAAACATTTTATCTAAAGTATTCAATTCACTCATATTTTTGTTTTATGAAAATAAGATTGCGATATACAAATTGCCCTGAAATTTAGTTTTTTCACTGAGCACAATGGCCTTCTCTGCGTGTCAGTGCCTTGTGAACTATGTCCTCCTTCTTGATGGCCGTATCGTATTCCAGAGGGCGTTAGGCGGAACTTACTCGCCCTCTGCCCTGTCTTGTCAGGTTTTCATTATCCTTACGTAGCCTAAACACCCTTCTGTATATCCCTTTGCACCCTGGGGAGTATAAGAAAGCTCTCTAAAAGTAACACTGTGTATGAGCTTTAAAAAAGAATGCTGTGGCTTCTGCCATTTTGTCCTTCAAAAAAAAAGGCTGTATCGATTTTTCAGGTTCTGGGAAATGATGTTCTTTAAATACGATCCCAAATCTCAACTCACAGATTGAGGAGTCTCGGGGGCCACCTGGTGTAGCCCCATTATTTCATAAATAAACAGAGGCCCGGGAGGACACTCAACCCCAGGCACAGAACTGAGTCAGGACTGACCCCTAGGTCCCCCAACTTCTAGACCCTTCCTACTTGTAGTAGCATGGTTGTTGTGCTAACGGGACCCAGAAGCCTTTGCCCTCAGAAAAACCGACTCCACTGCAAACTGGCAAACTCCTACTCACCCTTCAGGCCTCAGCTTGGATGTCACCCCCTCCAGGAAGCCTTCCTTGTCTTCCCCAGAGATTGGATTGGACACACTTCCTCCTGCATGCTCCCCTAGGCCAAGTCCTTCTCACGCTCTGTTCCAGCTGCCTGTTGGTGGTTTCCCCACTAGACTGGAAGCTCAGGGCTGAGGGTTGCTTGTCAGTCTGATTCACATACCCATCCTGAAAGCCTGCCTGTCATTCATTCATTCATTTGTTCAAGAAATAGCTTTGTGTGTCTGGCCCCATGGCATAGTGCTCAAGTTCAGTGTGCTCCGCTTCAGCAGCCCAGGTTCGTGGGTTCAGATCCTGGGCGCGGACCTACACCACTCATCCTCTGGCAGCATCCCACATATAAAGTGGAGGAAGATTGGCACAGATGTTAGCTCAGGGCTAATCTTTCACAGCAAAAAAGAAAAGAAAAGAAATGAAAAGAAAAAGAAATAGTCTTGTGGCGGGTGCTGGGGAGAGAAGGCTTGAGTTAACTTGAATAACAAAAGAAAGAAAGGACAGGAGAGCTTCCAGCAAGCGCCCAGGGACTTTAGAAATGCAGCCCACTGCTCTAACAGGCTGGAGACTCGGGTGCTCTGAAGCCTGCTCTGCTGATGATCCACTCTGTGCCTTCTCCGCGCTCAGCCAGTCTCACAGCAACCTTCCAGATAGGTTCTGCTCTGCCTGTTTCACAGAAGGATCTGAGGCACCGAGAGCAGAGGCTGCAGGGACTAGAGAACACACACTGGGTCTGTCCGCCTCCTCGGCCCCCACAATCTCTACTATAACACAGCAAAACCCCTCAAAGGGCAGGGGAAGCAGCAGCCTGAGATGAGAGAGAGAGGCTGTGCCAGGAGAGGGTCGCCCAGATGCCAGGAGACCTGGGGGTCCAGTCCACCTCACTGTCAGTTAGCTGGGCACCTTGGGGAAGTCACCTAACCTCTCTGATCCTGTTACTTCATCTGAAAATGGGCTTGGTTAACACCTGTCCTCCTCTGTCTTCTAGGTGGCTTTATTTTCTCAATCAAAACTTATGCTCTGTGGTCAAACGAGTCCACTCTTGGTTACAGGAGCAACAGAAGAGAAAACACGGGGGCTGGCCCGTGGCCTGAGTGGTTAAATTTGTGTGCTCGGCTTCAGCAGCCTGGGGTTCTCAGGTTCCGATCCTGGGTGCAGACCTGCACACCGCTCATCAAGCCATGCAAAGGCGGGGTCCCACATAGAAGAGCTGGAATGACTACACCTAGGATATACAACTATGTACTGGGGGGCCTTGCGGAGAAGAAAAGAAAAAGAGGAAGATTGGCAACAGATGTTAGCTCAGGGCCAATCTTCCTCAAAAGAAAAAGAGAGAAAACATGACCGCTGAGTCCTTGAGATCCGGGATTTGTATACATCGTGGGGCCTCAGGCTCTGGGATGTGTGTTTCTTGCACGCCCTCCATGGGCCTCATTCAAGGGCCTCTGCCAGGCCTCTGTGCACACAGTGAGGAAGTGTGAAGGGGCCCGAGGAGGCTGGGGGGTGGATGCGGCCGGAGCGGACCAGCCTTCACACTCAAGGGAGCACACTAGGGTTTACAAGCTGTTTGTGTCAGTATAATGGAACCTTCCAGAAGCCCTGCGATGCAAGGATTGTTCCCTATCCCCATCTTATAGAGGAAGGTAATCGGTCTCAGAAACGGGAAACGACTGGCCCAAGGTCACCCAGCTGGTCAGGATGCAAAGCCAGCTTCCGGACCCCCAAACCCCAAACTCCCCACCCTGCAATGACCCTCACAACACAACTGGGGTTCCTGGAGCCCCTCCTAGGAGCCAGGCCTGTGTGGTATGTGCTTTTTACGTGGGTTGCATCTTCGAACCATCACATTTCACAGATGAGGAGCTGAGGTCGCTGGCTTGAGTCATTTTCTCAAGCTCTCACCGCAGGGACGTGAGGCCAGGGTTGTCTGTTAGCAAAACCCGGGCTCCGGGGAGGGGCTGGGAAAGACGGGGGGGAGGGTGGCCTTATCTGTCACTGCAGGCTGCTCAGAGCCTGGAGGGCAGGGCGGCCCCACTCCCACCTGGGACTCGGGAAAAGTGCACACACTGAGCCACCTGACTGAGCCAGCACACCCCTGTCCTGTGTAACTTCCAATCCTTTACCCTCTGCCCTTCCCCAAAACCCCCGGCACTTGACACCCTCTCACTCGAGAGAAAGAGTCAGTCAAACCCTCCAGGTCCGAGAACAGAAAAGTCCCCCGCCTCCAGCTCCTATGGCACAGCGGTGGGTCAGGGCACAGTTTCCTAGAACAAGAGAACTGGGATCATCCAGCCCCATATTTTACACTCACATCAGCTGAGTCCTGAGTGACCACATGGCAGTTTGGGGCAGAGATGGGATGAGCCCCTCCACCACACCTGCATGCCCCTCACTGACCATGAGGAGCCCAGCCCTGATCTTCCATCTTATGTCCTTCCTTTTCCCCTCCCCGCCCCCACCTCTGATCTGATTGAGCAGGAGCAAAACTGGGGGAGGGGAGGCACTCTCTGAAATGGGGGGGCGGTGGCCGCTGCAAAGCCTGCTCCCCTCCGTGGGCCCCCCATCCGCGCTGCCAACTCCAGGTTTTCAAGGATTCAGGTCACTGAGTCACTCAACAAACAAATACTTGCAGGGTTCTTCCCGTCCCATCTCAGAGCAGAGGCACCCCCTCTGGCCGCCAGGCCCACCCCGCGGTCTTTGGGAACCATCCCATCAATTAACTCATTCATTCAACAAACACTGAGGTCCTACTACGCACAGGAATCACAATTCTCAGTCTCCTTCCTCTCCTCCCGCGGCCCCTCCCTCCCTCCCAGCGCTCAGCTCCTCCTTCCTTCCCCAAGCATCCCCGGTGGCCCCTTTGCCCCGGCGAAGAGGGCAGATCTTGGGGGCGCTGGGGAGTCACGGAGCCCAGAGGGGCTGCGGCAACGCGGGGCTGACGGACTGACAGACACACGCGCCCCCGTGGTTACCTGGTTGCGGGCCGGGGCAGCGCAGGCAGGCGCCTCTCCGGTGGAGGCCGAGGAGGTTCTGAGCCCGGCCCTGGGGGCTGCCACCCCCTCCCCACCCCCACCTTCGGCCTCCACCCAGGCCGGGGCTGCTGGAAAACCCAGCCCGAGCTCAGGTGACTTCCTCTTGTGTCATGGAAAGTGCGCGTGAGGAGGACAGGAAACTGCCAGCAGGGATCTGGGGTCTGAGAGGGGACAGGGGCCTGGAGGCCAGGAGGCGGGAGGGGAGAGGCACCTAGTCCGGGTGGGCGGCAGGGAGGGAGGGAGGCAGCTATAGGGGTGTGGGGACCCTGTCCACTGGGATGGCGACAGCTGCCACCTGAGGCGCTGAGCTGCTTTCAATTTTCCAAAAGCTAACAGACAGAAAGGAGTCGGAACCATCCCCCTGCCTGTGACAAACACTCCGAAATCAAATAAAAAGTCCAAGTTTGGGTTTGTTTTCTCTGCTTTTGGTAAGCTGGGGGTGGGGGCAGCAGCCAGGGATGTGGAGGGAGAGAAAGGCGGGTTCAAGTCTTAGTTTTGATCTCCGGAGGCCAATGGGTTCCTCTCTGAGCCTCAGTTTCCTCATCTGTGAAATGGGAAACTCCACCCACTTCCCACGATGGATGGGAAGATGAAAAGAGGCCACGCCCCTGGCGCGCGGAAGTGCTTGATAAAAATCCCTTTGCCCTTTCTGGCGGAGTCTGTCAACTGAGTGTGGCGACAGGGGCCGCTTAATACACACATCTGGTGTGACTTGTAAAAGCCGTCTAAACACAGAGGCTTTAAGAGAAAAATATCCAGAGGAGACCATGGAGTGTAAGCATGTCTGTCTCCTTCATCTCTGCATCCTTGGTGCTTGGCATGCGGCAAAGATTTGTTGAACGAATGATGGAAGGCATGAAAAGTCTGGGATTTCCGGAGTCACGGGATGGGAAGGGTGGCTGTGAAGGCAGGGGCAGGACTGTGTGGCTTCTGGGGAGGGGAGGAGCCACCCCCCCCCCCCGAATCCGGCATGAGCTGGTGGGTGTGCCCCCCAGTCACACCTATTAGGGAGCCTTCGTTCCTTGACCCAGGCCCCATCCTTCCCTCTGGCAGATGGATTCATGCACCCCAGGCATCCAAGGCTCAAGTCAGAGGAGACGGGGAGTGTTGAATGCTGGGGAGCTAAGTGGATGCTGTTGGGCAGCTGCTGAGACAATCTGACCAGCCCAGGGAGGGACCCCCGCAGCCCTGGAGGACCTGGGCGGGGCGGGCGGTGAAGATGGGGGAGGGGTGCGGATGGGAGGCCGGGCTCAGACCCTTATCCTGCGACACGTCACACTCAGCTCTCTGCACATCCCTGAACTGCTTCAGGCCTGCCTGCAATGGCCTGGATTACTTGAAGCGCCAAGGACTGGGTTTGGGCCTCAGTTTACCCTGTGCTGGAGCACAGAGGCTGTGAGGAAGGGACTGAACCCACCCCAGGCTGCGGCCCCTGCCAAGAGCCTGGAGCCCCTCCCGATGACCCAGCCTCCGCCCTCGCCTCTCCGTTGCAGGTTCCCAGAGGCCCTGCCTCCTCCTCCACAGGCCAGGGGTTGATCCCGTCCCCTCTGGGGGCAACATCGACAACACGGGGCTCTCACACACCTACACGGAGATCATGCCATCGACACAGAGACCTCACACACTGACACGAGATCACACACACACACACACACACACACACACACACACACACACGGCCACGACCCCAGCCTGCACGGAAGAGCCATCTCCTGCACTTGTCGGGAAAATATCACCTGTGCACCTCAAATTCCCACCTCACCCCCGTGAGAGCAGATGGAGGGTGTCATTTGGCTTTTCATCACTGAGCCTGCAGCAAGAGCTGGTGTGATGCACCCCACTTCCCACCTCTCACCGCCCCTCCACCCCACCCCCACACAGCTCAGAGCTCTCTCGGTGGGACCCGAACTTCAGGGACTTGTCCCCTGTGCCCCTCCATCCCCTCGGGCCTGCCCTCAGGGAGGCCAGGCCTGCTCCCTCCCGTCAGCCCGGCTCAGGGCTCCCCACACGGTGGCAGCCCTGTCCCAGCGTGGTGTGGTGGGGGCACTGCCCCGGCCCCGGGCACCTCAGGCAGGAAGCTGGCAGAAGCCAGGGCCGCCATTCGAACTGGGGCAGATGGTTTTACAGGGAGGAAGTTGACAGTTCAACTTCAAACACGGGTGACGCAGGCCCCACACTGCCTGCTTCCTCGTCCTGTCCCATCCCTGCCCACGCCCGCCCGCCCCGCCCCTCCTCCCCGAGAGGGAGACACGGAGCCAGACATCCTCACCCACGGGGGCCGCGCTCACTGAGACTGAGGCAGGAGGAGGCCGCGCCCATGGGGTCTCAGCAACCGCCGCTGGCTGCCCTGTACCTGCTGGGGGTGCTGGGTGAGTACCCTTCTGGGGCGGCTGCCAAGGGACCTGGGCTAGGGGTGCAAGGAAGGAGATGCCAGTTCTCCCCTTGGTCTGACTCTGGGCCTGCATGTCACCTCTCCAGAGGGTCACGAAAGGTTGGGGCCTCCAGGATCCCTGTCTGCTCCTCCAGCCCCAGCTCAGCTCTCTGCCCTGCTTGTCCCCACTTGTGCCCCAACTCTCTTCTCTTTTGCACTGCGGGAGCCTTGCTGTGCGCTTCCAGGGGAGAGCCACCCTAAAACCAGACTCTCAGCCTAGAAATCGTATCGTCCAGCTCCCCTACGACGCAGGCTTCCCTCTGCAGCTTTCCCGACCCCAGGAGCATCCAGCCTTTGTTTGGATGCCTCCAGGGACGGGAAACTCACCATCTCCTGGGCAGTTGGGACAAAGCTCAGGACACAGTGGGCTGAGGCAGGGTGGGGACCATCTCTGAGATGCAGCTGAGCATGTCAAAACCACACGCCTCAGTCCCTGGTTTCTCTGGTTTCATCCCTGAGGGGCCCTGGCCAGGCTTACCAGCCAAGGTGCGAGCCCACGCTGAGTCTGCTCCCACTCCAGGCCCGGAGCGGGGGGCTCCAGAACTTATCGTGTTTCCCCTGCCCCAGGACCACCGTGGAAATGCCCCAGGGTCTCTGGAGAAGCTGGCTGGGGATATGGTTAGGGGTGGGGTGGGTCTGGGGCCTTCAGTTTGCTGGGGAGAAGATGGTGCAAGCTGAGGGCTCTCCATCCCACGGGCCTTGGGACACTGGCTTAGGACCAGAACCCTGCTGCTGGGGCAGTCCCCAACACTGGGAAGGGGTGAGGATGCTGGGCCAGCTGGGGGCAGGGGCTGGGCACGGGGGACAGGGTGCACCGCGGCCTGAGCCCTGGCTTCTAAGCCTGGCCGTGTATGACCTCGGATGCGTCCCTGTGCCTCTCTGGGCCTTTATCTCCCCATTTATAAAATGCAGAGGTGGGAACTGGGTGAGATCTGACCACTTTTCGGGGTGGGGAAGGTGAGGCAGGGTGACAGAGGGCTTGCCTTCAGGGCGGGACAGGTGGGAGCAGGAGGGGGCCTGTGGCTTCCACTTTGGAAGGAAAGAACTAAGGCCTGAGCAGGGAGCCTCCGTCCCTGCCAGAGAAGCTGGTGTGTAAGTGTGAATATGAGTGTGTGAGTAGATGTGAGTGTGTGTGTAAGTCGGGGTGTGTGTGCTTTCATGGGCCGAATGTGGCCTCCAAATGTAGTCTTCCCTCCCCTGTGCATGTGAGAATGGCACTTGCACACACATGTTCACATGGCTGTTCTTAGATAGACTGCAAGAGGCACAAAATGCCTTCTGTCCCCGGAGCAGAGGCCCAGAGACGGGCTGCCGGATGCCTTCCGGGACCCTCCTGGGGAGCTGCTGTGGCCTCCTTGGCTTAGGGATTCCTAGGACGAGGCCCTTCAACCCCCGACTACCCCTACCTGTGGCCTCTGACCCCACTGGCCAAGGGGGGCTGGCCAAGCTCCCAGCTGGGTGTGGGAGTGGGGATCCCGCTCTATGGGCCCTCCACCTGAATCCCAACATGGGCCGAGGCTCCCGGCAGGACTGGGCAGGTCCCATGGCCCAACAGAGCCCAGTGTCAGGAAAGGTTGGAGGCAGCGTGAGAGAACCATCTGGAACCCTGGGAGCACACGGTTTCGAGTGTGTCTGTGTGAACTGGTGGATAATAAATATTCCCATTGTTCCATGGGTCACAGCTCACCAAATACCTTTAAAGATGTTTTCCTCTGTAAGCTTCACAACAGCCTATGAAGTGAGTGGGCCCATGGCCCCATTTTACAGTGGGGAAAACTGAGGCCCGGAAAAGCCAAGTGGCAAGCCCAGGGCGTAGCAGCTAGTGAGCAGAGCCACCCCCAGCGCAGCCCTCTGCTCTCATGGAGGCCCCTCTGTGCCGTTAGCCAAAAGCAAAGACCCACCAAAGCCACACCCAAGAGTAGGAACACAGCTGAAGGACACAGCTGCTGCCCGCAGACACACAGCCACCAAGGGCTGGGGGTGCCAAGGGCCGGGTCTGGGGCTGGGGGCAAACAGCACAGGCACCCTTTGAGCCATTCCAAGAAGAGATGTCTTGCTGCCAGAGTCCTGGGGACCCTGCGGCCTCCTGGCTGGCCATGGTGGCTGCGCCTGTGGCTTGGGGACCTTTGGGTCATGAAGATGCCCATGGCGTGCCTGGGGTGACAGTGACCATGGCTTCCCACAGCTGCTCCTCTCTGCCTCTGCCCTTTGCCCCTGCCTGCCTGGGGCTCACCTCCTTCCAGGTGGGATGGGGAGGCAGCCCTGACCAGCACAGCCAGGTCAAGCCCTGCTGCCTGGACTCCGGAAGCCAGTACTGTGGACTCTGCCCTTTGAACGCCTGTCTGCCACTTGCCGCTGGGTGACCTTGGACCCGTTCCGTAAGCTTCGATTTCCTCGTCTGCACAATGGGAATAATCGTCGTACCTGCCCCACTATTTGTAAGGATTAAATGAATCAATGAATTTAGAGCTTTAGTAGGAATGTCGGCATATAGTACGGTAAGTGCTCAATGAACATTAGTAATAACAGTAATAATTGAGCATCTGTTGTGTGTGCAGCTCTGTGCAAAGCAGTCGAGACTAGCAGTGAACGAGGCAGGATCCCTCCCCTCGTGGATCTGGTGCTATGTGCCAGGCTAACAGGGGACCTCTTGGAGGACACAAGTGAATGAGCACCCGAAATACTTGCAAATTTCTAAATATTGTGATAAACGCAACGAAGGAGACGGCAATGCTGAGACTCAGTGACCGAGTCCACGAAGGGCTGTCCAGTGGGCTGGGCAGGCAAGGAGGGCCTCTCTGAGGAGGTGACGTCTCATCTTAGACCCGAGTGATGGAAGGAGCCAGCCAGGCAGAGGGAAGAGGGAAGAGTGTCCCATGCAGAGGGGACATCAAGGACAAAGGCAACTGGCAGGACAGGCCTGAGAGAGGCTGGCGTCCACGATAGAGGAGAGGAGGGCGCTCCAGCCATCCCAGGCTGCAGAGGCTGAGGCCCTTGCTGGCTGGGGGAGTAAAGAGTCAGGCCCCCAGCAGCCCTGAGCTCCCCACCCTCGGGGGAATGGAGGCACCTGGGGGCTCAGGGCTGGCACTGGCCCTTCTGATCGTCACTCTGTCCAGCTCCAGTAGTTTGGAGGTATTTTCCCCACAGCAACCAGGGAGGGACTTCAACTCTACCGGACAAAACTGATTGAACACTTACTCTGTGTGTGAGTGAATGTGTGAGCATGTGTGCGTATGCTGTGCGCATGCATGCTGTGTGTACATGTGTGCACGTGTGTCGTGTGCACGCGTGAGCATAGATGTGCGTGCTGTGCCTATACATCATGAGCGCATGTGTGCATGCATGATACGTGTCATGTGAGCACGTGTGTATGCTATATGCATGTGGGCTGTGCACATGTGCTGTGTGCATGTGTATGCTGTGTGTGTGACATGCGCCATGAGCGCACGTGTGTGTGTGTGTGTGTGTCCACATACACGCTAAGGCCTGCCGATCTGGGGTTGCTTTCTACCTGGCCACTCACAAATGACAAGATCACCTCTCTGAGACTCAGCCTTCCCCTCTGTAAAGTGGGGATCCCCACAGCGCCCGGCTCACAGGATAATTGCGATCATTAAATCTGGTTCGTTCGTTCATTCAGACAGCAGGTCTTTCTTGAGCGCCTACTGTGTGCCAGGCACTGTTCTAATGCTGGAGACACAGCAGCGAACTAGCAAAACCCCTGCCCCGGTGGATCCGATGTAGCCCTTGGGGTGTGATGGGGACACAGACGAGAGACAGACTAGGCCAGGGACTACAGGTGGGGGCTAGGAGGTTGTGGGTGGGGTGGGGTGGGCCTGGGAGCGCAGTGGGCCGCGCTGTACCGACGGAAGGTGCAGTGGGTCCCGGGAGAAGACAGTATTTGAGCAAATACTTGTAGCACATGAGTGAGCGCGCCGGGCGGGACTGGGGCCAGCGCTCCAGGCAGAGGGCTGGTCAGCACACCGGCTGCTGGCGAGGAGTCCGAAGGCCTCCGTGAGGACTGGGGCTTCTTCTCTGCGGAACTCCAGCCGCGCGAGTGCCGAGCAGAGGAGAAAGTGTGCCGAGTGCCCTTGAGAGAGACGGGTAACTCAGACCTCTCCAGGCCTGTCTTTTGAACCTTGGGCCGGGCGCATTTGGGAATTGGGAAGCTTTCAGACCGTAGAAGGTGATGTGTGTGTGCTGAGTGCCCATAACACGCCCGACGAGGTCTGGGGCAACGCGTTCCCATTTCTGCAGTGAAAGCCGAATTACTCGCATCTCCACTACCACCATCATCATCCTTATGTACCCGCGTTACGGGGCTTGACTCCCGCCGTCCCCACAGGGACCCTGGGACACAGCTGGGAGAGATGTGGGGGGAGCAGGACAGAAAATTGGCGGCAGTTGGCAGAAGCGACAAGTGTCCTGTGTGCTAGCACAGACTCCCACGGAGGCATCTGGAGTGAGCCCCTCCCTCTCCTCAGCCTCAGTTTCCCCCACCTGTGCGCTGCGGCGAGCAGACTCTGGGGTGTCCCCTGGGGAGTATTAGACTTCCATGGGGCCCCGCCAGGTGATGGAGATAGGGTTTCTGCCCTGACTCTACCACCAGATGGCTGTGTGACCTTGGGCAAGTCACACAGCCTCTCTGAACCTCCATTTCCTGATCTGAAAATGAGGGGTGAGCATGTTCCCTTCCTCACAGGGCTGTGGGTGGAAAGAATGAGCCCCTGTGTGTTCAAGAGCTTTGGGATATGTGAAGCTCTGAACGAAAAGGAGGGCTTGTCACGGTGACAGTGGAGACACACATGTGGCTTGAAACTCATGTGAATCCAATCAGACACACCAGGCCACTAGGGAGAGAGCAGTCACAATTGAGATAGTGAAGGCCATTCTGCCCGCGGTCTGCTGGCGGTCGGCTCATTGGTGCAGGCCCTGGCTGAGCGAGATTAGAGACCTAATCAGTTCTGGCTGAGCTTTTTCTGGAGGCCCCATTCCCCAGGCCTCTCCTGCCTTCTTTGTCAGTCCTCCATGATTCTCTTCTTGTTTCGCACATAAACTATTCATAAACTACTATTCATAACTACTACTATTCATAAACTAACCACGTCATCTGGTGCTCGCAACCCGAGAAGCAGAATTTGGGGCCTTTCGTGATCTTTGTTTCCCTGAAGCCCTGATACAGATTCAGGTTGGAGACACCGCTCCACGGATGAGTGTCATTTCAGAAAAGAAGGGTTTCTTTTCTTTCTTTCTTTCTTTTTTTGGTGAGGAAGATTGGCCCTGAGCTAACATCTGTTGCCAATCTTCCTGTTTGTTGTTTTTTCTCCCCAAAGCCCCAGCACATAGTTGTATATCCTAGTTGTAGGTCATGCTAGTTCTTCTATGTGGGATGCTACCACAGCATGGCTTGATGAGCGGTGCGTAGGTCTGTGCTTGGGATCCGAATCAGTGAACCCCGTGCCACTGAACTGGAGCGCACGAACTTAACCACTTGGCCACAGGGCTGGCCCTGAAAAGAAGGGTTTCTGAGCTTCCCAGTAGAAGATGAGAAGAAGGAAAACCCAGAAGGCCCCCCCAAGGGCAGTCAGATGTTCTTATTTACTGAGTTTGCTGTAAATCGATGAGAATTGTTAGAGGGAATCATTGTTTATGGAAAAAATGGACTATCTGACTTCCAAACCACACTAAATCAGCCCATTGGTTTCCTGACCTGGGAAACATTGATGAGAGGCCCCTCCACTGAGGCTGTTGGGAAGAAATGGGGTCGCCCGTGAAAAACCTTCGCCTGGGGCTTTGCACAGGTTAAGAGCTTCACACGTGTTTGCGATCACTGGTATTATCATCAGTGATGTCCAGGCCCATCCTTGGGATCCCCGGGGCCCCCTGGACCCTCAGCAGGCCACATGGTTGCCTCCATTTCCCAGTGCACAGGGGCTGCCAGTGCAGATGCTCACGGGTCCAGGCAGGGCCCGTGAGTGAGGCAGAGGTGGGCAGCCTGGACCAAATTCTGGCTCCGCTGAGTACTGTAAAGTGGACCCACAGACAGGTCCACAGACATTTATCTGCAATTCCCAAACCCGGAAAACGTTTGTAAATTTCTGGCAAACGCATTCGGTGCAAATCCAGACCTGAACGAATAGGAGGCTCTTTAAAATCGCCACCCAAATAGAGTGAAAATTCATCGATTTTGCTGCAGAAACCATCCTGTGTTTGAAGCTGGGGCTTCCAGACACAGGGTGACAGCAGGGTGCCTCAGGGATGCTGGCAAACCAGAACAGACAGGCCTCTGCCTGAGGCTCATGGTGATGCAGCCTGGTGTGGCCGGCGCATCCCATTTTTCCAAAACACCTGGATCTTGGGGTTTTTTAAAAAGCAAAACAGAACCAAAAGAAACTTTTAAAAAAGTGGCTGCCTCCCAGACTTTAAACAGTGTGCAGAGCAAATAGAACTCATCCGTGGCCTGATGTGGCCTACGGGGTTGCCGGACAGAGAGCCAAAGGAAGAATCATCTGGAATGTTGGGGGGACGAGGATATAAATGACTCAGAGCTGCCTCCAGGAATTCATTTGCTCCTTGCTGAGACCTCATCAGGACAGGCAAGGTCAAAATGATCGAATCTCTGCAAATGTGGAGAAAAAGAGAGGGGCTTGGGAGAGAGAGGGAAAGGCTCTGACTCTCTCTGGCCTTTTTGGCCTTGAGCTTTGCCCAGGCGCGGCCAGTCTAAGCCCTGAACTGTAGGAGCTCCGAGGGGAGGTTGGCTGGGGAAGGAAGGGGCCTTGGGAGAATTTTCGGTCCCTGCCCCAGCTGCTTGGGGTGTGGTGTGGATGGAGGGTTGGGAAATGGCATGATGCTTCCGTGCCTCATGTCCCTTGGTCTTGGGGGTCTCCAGGCTTCCAGATTCCAGGGCTGCCTGCAGGCGCCGGGCTAAGTTGTAGAGAGAGAGGTGGTGATGGAGGTGATGGTGATAGTGGTGATGGTGATGGTGGTGGTGGTGGTGATAGTGATGGTGGTGGTGATAGTGATGTTGGTGATGGTGATGGTGGTGATGGTGGTGATTATGATGATGATGATGGTGGTGATGGTGATGGTGGTGACGGTGGTGATTATGATGGTGATAGTGATGATGGTGATGGTGGAGGGAAATTCTGTTCAACTGAGGACAGACAGGCACGCAGAGGGCAGGGGTCAGAGAGCTGCAGAGCGCAGTCTGCAGGGTGAAAGGGAAGGAGGATGTGGGTCTGACCCCTGTGAGAAGCAGCTCAAAGAAGGAAAATAAGTGGTGGACAATCAAAAACTGAACATACCCCGGGAAGATGGTAAGAATAAGCACCTAGGAAACCTCCCTGTCAGGTGTGCATCTGCCCCCCGCCAGCCGCTGAGAGACATCGGGAACTGAAAATTATAGATCACAGAAGTTTGAACCAAGAGTAAGGTGAAGGATTGATCGGGGAATCTAACTTCCTCATTTTCCAGAAGAGGAAACCGAACCCAGAGAGGTTTAGTGACTTGCCAAGATCACACAGGAAGGTCATGGAAAAGTCTTCCCACGCCATGTTCCACTGCCTGAATGGAATCCCAAGTTTGTTCCCTTTCATCAGATTTGCATGCCAGGAACATGCAGGAATCCGTGAAACAAAGGGCAAGTCGTCACAGCCTTCCCTCTGAAGGGAAGCTTAGGCGGCGGGGCCCAGTAGAAGGCACAGACTCTGTGCCAGATGGCCTAGCTTAGAGTCCCAGCTCCAGCACTTGCCAGCTGCTTGGGCAAGTTATTCAATCTCTCTCAGTTTCCTTTGCTATAATATGGGGCTCGAAATACTAGGACCCACTTCACAGAGCTGTGGTGAGGATTGAGAGAGTTAATGTATAAAAATGCCAGAGGAAGAGTGAAAACTATAAGAGGTTGATGACAGCGATGGTGATGGCAATGGCGATGACCATGGTGTTGGCTATGATGGTAGTGATGGTGATGGTGATAGTGACGATGGTGGTGATGATGATGGTGGTGGTGATGGCATTGA